>NW_015172042.1:350887-464998 GCF_001447785.1 Gekko japonicus | reverse complement strand
AATTAGCCAGTTTTCGATCCACAAAAGGACTTGTTCTTTTATTCCATGACTATTGAGCTTACTTAGGAACCTTATCAAAAGCTTTCTGGAAGTCAAGGTAAACAACATCCCCTTGTTCACATGTTTGTTCACTCCCTCAAAGAACACTAACAGGTTAGTGAGAGATGATCTTCCCTTATTATTAATTAGCCAGTTTTCGATCCACAAAAGGACTTGTTCTTTTATTCCATGACTATTGAGCTTACTTAGGAACCTTATCAAAAGCTTTCTGGAAGTCAAGGTAAACAACATCCCCTTGTTCACATGTTTGTTCACTCCCTCAAAGAACACTAACAGGTTAGTGAGAGATGATCTTCCCTTACAGAACCCATGCTGAGTCTGCCTCAATTTTTTTGTTCATCAATGTGCCTACTAATGCTCTCCTTAATAATGGTTTCCACCAACTTACCCAGTATTGATGTCGGACTGTCTGGCCTGTAATTTCCTGGATCTCCTCTGGAACCCTTTTTAAAGATGGGAGTGACATTAGCTACCTTCCAGTCCTCAGGAATGTAGGCAGGTTTTAATGAAAGATTACATATTTTTGACAGGAGATCCACAAGTTCACATTTGAGTTCTTTCAGAACTCTTGGATGTATGCCATTTGGGCCTGGTGATTTATCAGCTTTTAAGTTGTCTATCAGTTTTAGGATCTCCTCTCTCGTCACCTGAATCTAACTCAGGTTTTCAACAGCCCTCCTGAAATCAGTGGTTCTGGAATGGGCAAGCACTTCTCATCTTCCACAGTGAAGACAGAGGCAAAAAATGCATTCAGCTTCTCAGCCATTTCCCTATCCTCCTTCAGTATTCCTTTTACCCCTTGGTCATCCAAGGCCCCCACTGCCTCCCTGGTTGGTTTCCTGCTTCTAATGTATTTGAAGACAATTTTATTGTTGGTCTTCATGTTTTTTGCAATATGCTCCTCATATTCCCTTTTTGCCTGCCTGATCACAGACTTGTATTTTATTTGCCACAGCCTGTGTTCCCTTTTATCAACCTCACCGAGACTAGTTTTCCACCACTTGGAGTCCTTCTTACCTTTTACAGCTTCCATTACTTTGTTTGTTAACCATGCAGGCCTTTTTCTGTACCTATTTGTGCTTTTCCTAACCTGTGGTATATATTTTTTCTGAGCTTCTAGGATTGTAGTTTTAAATAGTCTCCAAGCTTGCCCAATGGTTTTGGCCCTTTTTACTTTTCCTTTCAGTTTCCTTTTCACATGTCCCCTCATTTCAGAGAAGTTACCTGTACTTCTTATGTACTTCGGACATAATGTATGAAAAATAACTTGACATGTGGATATGTATTACCAAAGACCTGTGATGACTGGACAAAAAGCCCAGTTCCTTGAAGGTTAGTTGACATTCTGGAAACAGCTTATATGTTGACATATGGTCAGAGGTCATTTCAGGGGGGATCGCGGGGATCGCAGTTCCCCCGGGTGAGGTACGGGGGGCGGGGCACATGACGAAGCCCCACTCCCTGCTTCCGGCCGCCCCGCTTCTGGCCCTCATTCAGCCAGGAGGAGGCAGGAGAAGAGGGAGGGTAAGTTGCTTCCTCCCTGCCTCTCCCCACCCCTGCCTGCCTGGGGCCAGGGAGGGCCTTCGCGGGGCTTCCTTGCACTCCCGCCGGCCTTGCAGGTCCACCGCCGGGCCCCTCATGGGGCTCGGCAGTGGAGCAGTAAGGCCGGCAGCGGTGGCCGGGACCGTTGGGGGCGGGGTGTGTGGCCTTAGGACACACTTCCGGTGATGTCAGGGTGTGTGGCATATGCTAATGAGTTATGCTAATGAGTTCCCCTAGCTCTTTTTCTATGAAACGACCCCTGCATATGTTACCTGTATATAGGAAGAAAATCCTGGAGAGGACGACAAGGAAGTCTAGTACTTGCCTCACAGGGAGATGGTAGCTTCATCTCCTTTCCCAAATTGTTTCGCTGTGTAATCTGTTTTCTTGACAACATTCCTCCCAACACTGAATAGCCTCTATTTGCTTCTTTACAGATTGACAATCTTACAGAGATCACAGTGGTCTGTATCAATTAAGCATAAAATAAGTCCCTTATGGATCTACAAGTAAATAGACCGATCAGTGGAACTGAAGGGCTTGGTTAAGTCTTAGTAATATCTAAAGTGCTAAGGTGTATCCAAGGCAAATAGTGCATAACAGAACTTTCAGTTTTCTGGTTATCAGGGTGCTGATGTTTTGCTGTGCTCTCCAAAGAGCTGTGTATTTTTTAATTATTTTCTTTTATTTATCTCTTTGGATCAGCTCCCATGGGCTGTTTTGTCTTGCCTCAAGATAGCTGCCTCGGCAGGCCTGAGTTTCTTCTTGTGAAGATGCTTTCTTAGCATTTTTCATTGTTAATTTTGATAAGACATGGAGTTGTGCTTTAATTGGCTTTAGTTTTGAGATGGGAACAGCTGGGTTTTAGGTAGAGACAGAGGTTTTTTCCCTTCTGCTCTATAGTTGTTGGTTATATATTGTTTTATTATTTTCTTTTTTATTAACCTATTTATTTTAGTTATTATTATTTCATGTTATTTTTTTAGAGCGGAGCTTAGTTGGCTCGCCTGGCTGGGTAGGGCATTATTAAGCCTTCTGCTTTATTATTGGTTGGTTCTTTTTTGTTTTTTTTATTTTTTACTACAGCTCTGGGTTTCAGTTATCTGGGTGGCTATGTTTTCTTGTGCTCCCTGAAGATAAAGTTGCAGGCTGTATATTGTGTTCCTATTTAATTATAATTTTATTTTAATTGTTATAAATATTGCATAAAATTCCCATAGGAGTTATTACTACTGCAGGTGTGCCTCTTCACAGCATCTTTATGTACTGAAACAGAAGCCTCATTTTGCCTAACAGATATTGGCTTGTGTCCTACCACTTCACTAAGCAAACTCTGAAGCCTTCCTCTAGCCTAAGAGCCTTCCTTCATCCTTCCAATAGAAGAGCTATTTGTTCAAGAAAAACTCCCTAGGTCAGAGGAACTTCCTTGAGTCTAATGTAGGATACCACTCATTATGTCCAGTGAAATCACAATATCCTAGAATTCACTTTCCAGAATGTAAAGACAGGTTCCCTTTATCATAAAGGCAAAACAGAAAGGACTGGAGACACATCAGCAGCTGATTGATATGGCCCTGTAAAGAGAACTTCATGCAATTCCTCAAGCCTCATCTTAGTTACTCTCTCAAGAAGCACAAGTCTCTTCAAATTCTGCAAAATCAACAAAAATGTTCATATGAAGATGACTAGAACTGGAATATTTCAGATTGATCAGGTGGTGAATTGGGCTCCCTGTCTGACAAAAGGTAACTGAGATACCCGGGCCCCGGTCACATGGAGCATTTGCCGCGCTAAAAATACGAATGATAGGCGGATTTTCCGGGCACGATCATACCGCAACATCTGGGAAGCGTAGTGCTCCCGTGGCTATCCCGTGGTGTCCCGCTGAAGATGCAGACTAAAAAACTAGTACCTACGAGGTACTGGTTTCTAGACACTGGTGGGACAAGGGCGGGCGTCTGATCACGTTTCCGGTGGACTCCCGCGACATCCAGCGCCCGCCAATGTTCCTTCACAAACAAGGGGTTCCCCCCCAAGTCTCCGCAAGATGTGCAAAAGCGCACAATGGCGAATGCGCACAAACTGTGGTAAAATGAACACCCGTTTGCCATGGGAGCGATGCCTAGCGATTGCTGCTGTGCTCGCACCACGCCGCTTCTTTGCTGCGCTGCTGGATAGCCATGTGATTGGCACCTCACCCCCTAACCACGGGACATTGACGGGACGTGTGATCGGGCAGCCGCGCATTATTGTGCTCTGGGGCAAACAGCCACGCTTCCCCCCTGCTTTTTCCGGCCCATGTGACCGGGACCTCGGTCTCTTTTCACTTCCTTGTCTCTGTCCCATTTTCATCTCTAGTTACGCATCTCCCCAGATACCCTAGCAACTTGCCTTTCTTAATTTGTTCTCCTTAATTCTCTCAGTCTCTCTCAGTCCATAATAAATAAGGGGTCCATGCAACGGAGTTTCTCATGATAGAAAAGGGCAGCTTGTTGCCTTTCATGCTGAACCTTGCTGCTGACCTTGATTTTCACAGTAGGGGAGTTATGCAGAATGACAGATGTGGCTGCCACCACCTAGTGGGGTGGGGTGGGAAATCTTGTGGCTTACAAGGAGACATTTAGAGCATTGCCAGCAGTAACAGTAAGTGACAGTGTGTAGCTCCCGTCATCACTGCCATCCGTGTGCCACTTTCACTTGGCACCAAGCCTGCCTTTAATGGAATGTGACCCACATCTGGGAATGAGCTCATCTGTAATCCACTTAATCGGGTTATATGAGCAAGACTCTGATGCCTAAAGCTGCAATCATTTTTTCCCCAGTATTGTGGTTAGAACGAGGAAATCTGATGTGTTGTCATTTACTGCATTTTCTTGCTCCTTGGGAAAAGGAGATGTGAAGCTTTTAAATATTCTCCAAAGAAGCTCTTATGTTTGGAATGATCTAGCATTTTTGTGCATGATTGATTTTTGTAGCGATTAATGACATTTGGTTCTCAATTAAATACAAATGGTCAACAGCAGAATATCAAGGAATTATTGTGATATGAATTGCCAGTTTATGCTTGGTGATGGGTATGCATTGTAGTGGTCATGGAATAAGCTTTCAACAGACTTCATTTCTGTCCACACAGATTTGTTCGGATTCACCTATTGATATTTTGTTGGTTGGCTATGGTAATAGATTCTAAGCCACTTTGCATACTTACATGTAGGGGAAGCATGGTAGAATTGTTTTACATAAATTGTATAAGTACTGAATCATAAGAACATAGCAAGAGTCCTGCTGGATCAGACCAGTAGACCATCTAGTCCAGCATCTTCATTCACACAGTGGCCAACCAGTTACTCCAGAGTGCCAACAACAGAGCACAGAGGATGAGGCCTTTTCCTAGTGTTGTCTCCTGGCATTGGTATTCAGAGGTTTACTGCCTCCAAATTTGGGGTTCCCTTTAGTCACCATGGCTAGTAGCCACTGATAGACCTATCCTCCATGAATCTATCGAATCCCCTTTTAAAGTTATGCCTGTGGCCATCACCACAGCCTCTGGTAGTGGATTCCACATTTTAATCACTCATCGAATAAAGAAGTATTTCCTTTAGTTCTTTCATAGGAGAGGTGCCCCTTAATCATCTTGGTTACCCAATAAACCCAGATGCCAACTTCGCTGCCACGTACATCCAGACAACACAATCACTGGACCTAACAACATCAACTATACCATCTCAGGCTTATTCACGTCCATCTTCTAACATGGTATATGCCATTAAATGCCAACAATGTCCTTTGATTCTCTACATAGGGCAAACAGGTCAAACCCTATGCCAAAGGATAAATGGACAGAAATCTGACATCAAGAATCACAAGACTGAGAAACCTGCTGGAGAGCACTTCAACCTTCCAGGACATTCAGTGGGGGACCTCAAAGTAGCTGTTTTATTTCAAAGGAACTTCAGGAGCAGACTGGAAAGGGAAATTGCTGGATTACAAGTGATTACAACACTTGTAACAACTCCTCCCCAAGACTTAACAGGGATATTGGTTTCTTATCCCACTACATATGGTAAACTCATTCAATCCTTACAGGTGTATTCTCTCCGAGAAGAGCTATACATCCTCTTTATTTTAGTGCATTTCTTATTTGGAATAGTAGATTGGAATAGTGATTGTAATGTAATGCAATGAATACTGGAATGTATTTCTCTGATCTGGTGACAGAGGAGACATAACACTGCACAACCATTCACCCCACCGGAAAGAAAAGTATTTATTTATTTATTTATTTATTTCAATTTATATACCGCTCACCCCCTGAGGGCTCTGAGCGGTTTACATGTTCCAATTAATGCCCATCCTAACCTAGGGCCACATACATACAAGGGGGAAAGTGACTAGCCTACCAGGCACCCAGTAGCGCACCGTTGTTATCTGCGGGAGCTCGAGTCAACGACGTCCTCCTGGCGCTGGTCTTTGATTTTTACGACTGTATGCTGTTAGTTACCTCCATGCTTGAGAGGAGATGAATGGAGCGTAACAACAGGATCTCAGTTATTTACTCTTAGCATTAAGGATACATTTACACATTACTCTCCTATTTTGACATATTCATTTGCTCCACTGTGTTTCCCTCCATAATTAAATCCAAACAAATGGTGACTATATAAACTAAGATTGTTATTCCTTTTTGGTCTTTGCATCTGTTAAAATATCTTCAATGTTGTATGCTAATTTGCTGTTCACTGTCTGCCTATATGTATGGACTGTTAACTTCCATTTCAAAGTATCTGAGGAAGTGTGCATGCACATGAAAGCTCATACCTTGAATAAAACTTTGTTGGTCTTAAAGGTGCCCTTGGACTCAAACTTTGGTCTAGTGGATAGGAAAGAAAGTCACATTATCCAAAGAACAGAGAGCTTGTGTGTTATTGCTGACTCAGTCTAGATTTTATTCAGCTGCTGCTAGCAAGGTATTTCCCAGCTTTCTCTCCTTACTGTAGAACTTAATAATAACCCTAGAAGGATGTGGACAGCTTATAGTTATTCCATGCTGAAAGGCACTCTGCGAATGCTGAAATGCACTTCTTTCTTTATGATATCATTTCCACATGCTTTTTTACAACAGCAAGATAAGAACTTTCTGATGGTAGCAACTATTTAAGAAACAGAAGTATTCATGCTCTCATCATGATGCCTGAGGGAGTGGCATCTCATCTGCTGACATTGCCCATGGCCTCCATCATGCCTCTGAACTTGTGAACAGACCCTATATGAATTTAGATATAACGCAAGTTGTAAAGGTGTAGGGTCTGTCTACAGGTGTAGATAACCTTGAAGAGATCAGGGAGGTAGTACAAGCAACTATGATCCCTTCCTTTCTCCATGTGATCATTCCTGCCCAGATGGATAAGTTAACAGGTCCATAAGGTGAGAATCTGCAAAATATCTAAGTAATGAAGAGACAAAACATGCCTCTACTCTCAGCTGGAATTCAGCAAGACAGATGAATTCTACTTCAAACGTGAGATCTTAGAAACATCTCTTTATCACTATGCCTAGTGTTTCTTCACCTTGTTCAACTGAACTGTCAACACTTTGAAGTCTAGTTCCACTCTATCTGTCACTGACCTTGGAGCTGTGTGTCACTGTTTTGGAGCAGCAAATGGAAATGATCTTAGTTTTTCACTCTGTGGGTGCTTGTTATTCTTAGAATTCAGTTTCTGGATATAAAACGTACTGTATGAAATATCCTACAAGCTAAAGGGCTGTTCCTTCCAGCCAGGACTGTAATCTTACTAGGTAGACTGTAATAAATGTACTTACTACTAGGTAGAGCTTACATTCTTCCAGGGGTGGGTTTTTTGTAATCTTACTAGGTAGACTGTAATAAATTTACTTGCTTACTTCTAGGTAGAGCTTACATTTTTCCAGGGGTGGTTTTAAAAAAAAAGAAATTGAAGAAAAACTAGTAATTTCCTAATGACTGATTAATAACTAACTGAAGTATCTCAAGAATCTGTATATTTTAATTGCCTATGAATTGTTATTATCAGAAATAAGAACACTTTTAATTTCAGAAACTTTTATCTGTTTTAGTGAACACCATCCTTAAACAAACAATGCCTTCCTAAAGTTACACCTAAGTCTGTTAAACACCCTCTTGAGCTCATTCATAATAGCTTGGATCCACACTAGCATTTCTACGAGCTAGCTCACAGGTTTTTAGCCTCTGGCTCACACATTTTTGTCTTAGCTCAGGAAGGATGGCTCCAGAGCAAACTAATTTATGCAGCAGCCAAATCTCCTGCTCAATATGTTAATGCCAGTAGCTCACAGAATAGAATTTTTGCTCACAGAGCTCCATAGCTTAGAGGGAACATTGGCTTGGATCCACACTAGCATTTCTACAGGTGCAGAGATTTCTGTCTGCACAGTGCAGCTCCCTTACTTTCCCCCTCCCAGAGCAGCCTGAAATGCCCCCACTCAGTCCTGTTCCTGGGGGACAGGTGGCAGCAATCCTAGTCTGGACTAATCCAAAACCTAAAATAATATTTTTACCACGATCACACAAGTGTGATAAAGATAATGGAGATCTTGAAAAAGCCACCCTGTACCAGTGAAACTCTTGAGTGGACTGAAGCAGACAGTGTTTGCAGACCTATTACATTTGAGCAGCAACAACCACCATTTTTTAAAAACTATGAATTTTTCTATTCTAAAAACATTTTTTTCAAATGCCAATTGTCATGTCAGACATTTAAAAAACATTTTTTAAAAAAAAGATCCTGTCAGGTAAGACAAATCATTGCTCTAGATGAGAAGGTGTATCCATCAGCCCCACCCTAGTTAAGGCCCTGCTTTCAAATAGGGAATGTTGCCAAATTGGCATTGGGAAGTTCCTGGAAAATTGTGGGGTGGAGGCTGGGGAGGGCAAGGTTTTGGAAGGTGGGCATAATGCCATAGAGTCCGCTCTCCAAAGCATCCATTTTCTCCAGGGGATCTGATCTCTGTCATCTGGAGGTCAGTTGTAATTCTGGGAGCTATCCAGGTGCTACCTGGAGGTTGACAACCCTATAAGGAAAAGGAACCTCTACCAAGAAAGTCTATCTCGTATGAGGACTTTTGTTGTATACGCTGTGTTTAAGACTGTGCTACCTGCTTGTCCACCTAGATTAGTTATGTGTGTGCGTGCGCGCGCATTATTTGCCACCAAGTCACTTTCAAGTTATGGTGACCCTATGAATTAATGACCTCCAAAAAATCCCATCATTAACAGCCTTGCTCAGGTCTTGCACACTGAAGGCTGTGGCTTCGTTTAGAGCCAGTTTGGTGTAGTGGTTAAGTGCGCGGACTCTAATCTGGGAGAACTGGGTTTGATTCCCCACACCCCCACTTGCATCTGGCTAGATGACCTTGGGCAAGCCGTAGTTCTGATAAGAGCTCTTCTTGAAAAAGAGCAGTTTCTGTCAGAGTCAGAACTCTCTCAGCCCCACCTACCTCACAGGGTGTCTGTTGTGGGGAGGGGAAGGGAAAGGAGTTTGTAAGCCACTCTGAGACACCTTTGGGTAGTGAAGAGCGGGGTATAAATCCAATCTCTTCTCTTCTCATTAAGTCAATCCATCTCATGTTGGGTCTTTTCCTGCTGCCTTCAACTTTTCCTAGCGTTATTATCTTTTCTAATGAGTCTTTTCTTCTTGTAATGTGACCAAAGTACGATAGCCTCTATTCATTCATTTTAGCTTCTAGAGGGAGTTCAGACTTGATTTGAATTAGAACCCACTTATTGGTCTTTTTGGCAGTCCATGGTATCCATAAAACTCTCCTTCAACCCCATATTTCAAATGAATCAACTTTTTCCCTGTGAACTTTCTTCATTGTCCAACATTCACACCCATACATTATGATTACTACATACCTGTGTGGCTGATGATTTGCTGATACATTGACCTTTCACCTGAGGAACCCTAGCCCTGCAAAAAATGTGAATAAAGGATGTTTCAGCATGAAAGAGAATGGCCAGCAATGCTTTGTAACATGAATTCCATTGAGTCCCAGGGGAAGAGAGATGAGGGGGGGGGAAAGAATACTAAAAATGCCTGTAGTAGCGTTTTGTGAATTGTGTTCTGTAATTTGCATTTCCCGTGATTAATGGTTCCATTTAAATTATCAGGGATGTAGGACGGAAAATGTAATAGTAGTAAGCTTTTCTCTAGAACTAAGCATGCCTGCTGCCTTGAGCTTCTTGGAGAAAGGGTGGGATAGAAATGTTAGAAAGAATTTGTCACTGCCAAAGAGGAAGTAAAACCCAATTTCCTGTGCAGAGGAGGTGACCAAGAAATGAGCTAGAAATGAGATGCTTGAAATATGTTCTGTTTGGGAAGTGATAGAACAAAGCACAAACTAGTTATTAAAGAATGCCTGAATATCCATTGAGTCCCAGGGGAAGAGAGATGAGGGGGGGGGAAAGAATACTAAAAATGCCTGTAGTAGCGTTTTGTGAATTGTGTTCTGTAATTTGCATTTCCCGTGATTAATGGTTCCATTTAAATTATCAGGGATGTAGGACGGAAAATGTAATAGTAGTAAGCTTTTCTCTAGAACTAAGCATGCCTGCTGCCTTGAGCTTCTTGGAGAAAGGTTGGGATAGAAATGTTAGAAAGAATTTGTCACTGCCAAAGAGGAAGTAAAACCCAATTTCCCGTGCAGAGGAGGTGACCAAGAAATGAGCTAGAAATGAGATGCTTGAAATATGTTCTGTTTGGGAAGTGATAGAACAAAGCACAAACTTGTTATTAAAGAATGCCTGAATACGAATGCATACATTTTCATAAAAGCTTATTAGGGTTCAGAACACCCTCCGCACACCCACTCACTACTGGGCAACTATAAACAGAACAGGGCATCCAGATTCCAGGGACTGTGGGGTGGAGCTGAGAATTGTGTGCATAAGTGGGTTATTCTTTGTTTTTCTATGGCTGATTATGAAGCTTTTGCATCACATCACCACACCAGGAAAAGCTTCATTTGCTATAATTTTTATGTATCAAACAGTGAACATATGGTGATCCTATACCAAGAGGAAATATGTACGGTCCTGAGCATGATAAATGAAACTGTGTGGACACCAGTCAACAATGTATTTACAATGAGAGTTCACACAGCAAAAGATATGACTGTAGTATTCACTGAAAGGAAACGTTATTATATATCCTCATAATACGATCATACATGAGAGGCTGTAGTTCAGTGGAAGAGCCTCTGCTCTACATGCAGAAAGTCCCAAGCTCAGTTTTTCATATCTCCAGTGAAAAAGACCAGGCAGTAGGTTATGGGAAAGGCCTCTACCCTCAATCCTGGAGATTGACCACCAGTCTGAGTATACAATATTGATCTTGATTGAGAAGTAGTCTGATTCAGTATAAGGCAGCTTCACGTGTGACCTTGTATGGATACACTGTAATTTTAATCGGTATTATTAATGTATTACTATGTCATTGAAATTGTTTTAGCCATTGGTTGTAATAAAGTATAAAAATTGGGAAAATATACAATAACAGAAAATTTAAAATTCAACCCCCCTCAAAACCTCAGGATTAACTGAATTAACAGACAAGAAAATGGGGTTCGGTAATTTCTGTTGTCTTTTGAGCTGAGCTAGAACCTCAGAATCCATTGGTTGTATAACAGCCTTGATATTTATGATAATAAAAGAAGGCATCCATCCATCCATCTGATGAGGCATAACTCATCAGAAAATAAAACTAGGAGACTCAAAATTGGCCACCTGCTTGAAGGAGCTGCAGTGTCAAAAATGAAGGGAATCCAAACATCCTTATCCAGAAGCTCCAGACCATCTTTCTGCACTATTTGCACCGGAAGGCAGGTCTCATGAAAAGCCAGGAAGGTGGAGGTCAGACATGGAAGGTGGAAAATATCACCCCCATTACAAAACAAAGGGGGTAAAGAACTTCCCTGCCCTATCAGAGCCAGTGTGTTGTGGTGGAGAGAGTGCATGACTAGGATCTATGAGACCCAGGTTCAAATGCTGCCTCTGCCATGGAAGTTGGCTGGGTAAACTTGGGCCAGTCACACACTCTCAGTCTAACCTACCTCTCAGGGTTGTTGTGAGAATAAACTGGAGAACAGGAGCATGATGTAAAGTGCTTTGGGTCTACACTGAGGACAAAGGCAGCAGAGACAGGGAGGGTAGAAGATATCCCCCCTTTACAAGCACCAAAGGTCCCTGAACCCTTGAGGATTTAATTCATCCTGAATATTATTTCATTTTATCTCTTACTAAATTCCTACTTTCTCCCCACTTTTGTGTGAAGAATAGTCTGAGGGGAGCGGCTCAAGGAGATGGGTTTTGTCGTCGTCATCATCGTCGTCGTCGTCGTCGTCGTCATCATCATCATCATAATCATCATCATCACCATCATCATGATTTATAAATCACCTCTTCCCTACAATGTCAGGCTCTAGGTGATGTACAACCATTGAAAACAATTTAAAATGAAAAAAGGATGACTACATTATATCAGATGGCGTCAGACAATTTCTTGTGGCTATTCCATGCTTGTGGCTATTCCATGTCTGCTACATGGTGCAACCTGAAAAGGGAGAGAGAGGGAAAAATTGGGATCCTCCTTATACAAACTTAGATGTTAAGGTATCTATCAAACAAGCCATTCTAGAATTTGATAGGAGCTAGTAGTTTTTTGAAGATGAGAATAACAAGGCTCATATAGTCATATTACAACCATCAGGGATGGAGTTAGATAAATAAGGTCAAAAACTTTGCAAATGACTGGTATTCACCATTCTAAATTCGATTTAAAGACTTTGGTAGGAATGCCATCTTCTCTGGGAGTTTCATAGTTGGATAACAAGGCTATCAACTCTTTTATGTCCATATCTGAGACAGGAGGCCGTAAATCAGAGTTAAGAGAATCATTAGACTGATTCAAAGAAGGGCCCTGAAGAGCCATGCTGAACTGGAATATAGGTAGAAAAAGAAGTTCCTACTCTGAATTAGAACCATCAGATAATAACAAATTATTGTACCCATGGCAGCTCTTATTAATTACCTTTGTGAACTTATATTATCTTTGATAACATAGTCAAGTCCATGCATCACTATAAATATCTCTGATTGGTGATCTTTGCTAATTAATTTGTTTAATCAGTTCACAATATATACCCTACTTTGAAGTATGTTTCTGTAATATTCAGTGATTTTCTCTCTTTCTCTTTCTCTCTGTCATTAGCAGTAAATGCTGATGAGAAAAAGAGTATGTATGTTTCTACCTAATTCTATAAGGAGTACATGTAGAAATTCTTCATTCTGCCTATATCAACCATAAACATGTAAGAGAAATATTTTAACAAAAAAAGCTCAAACAAAGCTTTTATCTGAGAACAAATCACATCTTTATGACTGGTGAGAGTGAACAGTGTTGTGATGCTTATTATTGACGGTAGTTCACCAGGGTAAACTTCTTCAAAGTTTTACCTAGGAGATTCCTGGAGACAAAACAATTAAGTGACTGCCCTTGCATTACGAAGCACTGGTATTGTTGACTTCCTGATTTCTGGAGCTATAGCAGTGTGCTAATTATATTTCTGAGAAAATAAGGAACCTGTCAGGCAGTTGTCTCAACCTCTGTTCTCCTGAACAAAGGCAAACTGAACAATATTTAGATAAGAGTTACTTAGAAAGCAGGAAGATGTTCTTCTATTGTTGTACTAGTCATTAATGTAGGAGAATAGACTTCCCACTTTTTTTCTACACAAGAATGATTGTGTTCACCAAAGTCACATCACATTATGCCAGAATTTTCCCCAGCCTCCCCAAAACCTAGCAAAACTGCCAAACCACTTCCCCATGAGTTCAAAGGTGACTCCTGCTCACATAGTAACCAAATCAGATATATTTTATTTCTAAAAGTTAAAGAAAACTACACATTCTGTTAGGTCCAAGAGCAAAAAACCCTACAATAAAACCAAAACCAAAACCAACTAACAAGCTCCTAACTCATTACATAATATATAGGATACCTGCAGTGAAGATAGTACATTTTTTGTGAACAGTAAGAATAATAATCCAAATTATGGCATAATACAGTATACTAGTTTAAGCATCAAGTACAGATATCAGGTATATCGATGAAGGGAAAACAAGAGAGAGAAGTAGCCCACCCTAAATCCCTAAACCTAATTATATGGTTTGGACTACAGCATCAGATGATACACTTAAGCCAATGAGATTCTTCTCCCATCGAAATCTTCCAGAAACACTTGCACTTACTCCTTCTTTTCCCCCCCTTGTACAGCAGCTGGGCCTGGTTTTTGAAGATTACTCCTAATTAACACTTTCCACTCCCAACCGTGGGAGAAATAAGGACCTATTAGGGTTGTCAGCCTCCAGGTGGGGCCTGGAGATTTCTCCCCTGGAGAAAATGGCTGCTTTGGAGAGCATTGTACCACTCCCCTCCCCAAACCCCACCATCTCCCAGATCCACCCCCAAAGTCTCCAGGTATTTTCCAACCCAGAGCACCAGCACCTGGTTAACCTGATGGGCCTTCTAATATTCATGTGGAATGAGGGTGCAATTGTTATCTCAACATATTTGCTGCATCTGTACTAGTACTTTATCTAGTACTGTATCTGTACTAGTACTGTACTAGTACTGCATCTGTATTAGTCACTATGACTAGTAGCCATTGATAGATCTCTCCATGACAGCCAGTGTGGTGTAGTGATTAAGAGGGGTGGACTCTAATCTGGAGAACTCCTCCACATAATATCTGCTGGTTGACCTTGGACCAGTCACAGTTCTCTCAGAGTTCTCTCAGCTCCACCTACCTCACTAGGATGACTGTTGCTGGGAGAGGAAGGAAATCTGATTGTAAGCCACTTTGAGACTCTTTAGAAAAAAGTGGGGTATACAGATTCTTCATGAATCTGTATAACCCCCTGTGAGAAAAAAGTGGGGTATACAGATTCTTCATGAATCTGTATAACCCCCTGTGACTTAAAAGGCCTGTACATAAAACTACAAGACTGTGAAGGATTAATACTTCATAGAGCCAGAGAGCCTTGAGTGACAGACTGCTCCAGCAATCTGATTGGTTGGCATCGGCTGAGCAGAAAAAATCTGGTGAGAGCTGTATGCGGAGAAAACAGATTCAGATTCCTGCCTTAACTGTGACAAGATGTGTGTTGAGATCATCTTAAACTAGCCCTGATGGAAAAGGGTTTAGTGCTGATGAAGGCAGAATTCATCCATGACTGAATATAGTCTTAATTCAGCATTAGCTGAGAGCAGTTTAAACACAGAAATTGAGCTAGGGAAAAATTTGACAAGAAGGTTTGGGTAGCATAAGAAGTCTCCCATTCCGGCCAAAGGAAAGGGGGATAAGAACATAAGAGAAGCCAATGTTGGATCAGACCAATGGCCCATCCAGTCCAACACTCTGTCATACAGTGGCCAAACATACCAGGTGCCATCAGGAAGTCCACCAGGGGGGCCAGGACACCAGAAGCCCTCTCACTCTTGCCCACCCAACACCAAGAATACAGAGCATGACTTGCCCCAAACTGAGAGTTCCTATCTGTACCTTGTGGCTAACTGATGGACCTCTGATAAACCTTCTAGGGAGAGAAGAGGGATCCCTTCCCAGTCAAACAGGGAGAGTTGTCTCTGAGGGCAGAGATTCCCTGGTCTAGTGTGATTGGATACTGTTTGTGGAGACTTTGAAAGTCAGTTAACAACTCAAGATTTCTGGTGTTCCAAGAGGAGGGATCTGGGTACTGGGAATCATAGAATCATAGAATGTTAGAGTTGGAAGGGACCTTGCAGGTCATCTAGCCCAACCCCCTGCACTCGGCAGGAGAATAGCTGAAAGATAGCCCTACATACCCACAACATCCTCAAAAGATGGTCGTCCAGCCTCCGCTTGAAAATGTCCAGCAAAGGACCATCCACCACCTCCCGAGGTGGACTGTTCCACTGCTCAACCACTCTTACAGTTAGGAAGTTTCTCCTGATATTTAGCCGGTAATGACTCCCTTGTAATTTCCACCCATTAGATCTAGCCTTGAAATCCGGAGCAAGAGAGAATAGATCTGCTCCACCTTCTACTTGACAGCCCTTCAAATACTTGAAGACTGCAATCATGTCCCCTCTAAGCCTTCTCTTTCCCAGGCTAAACATACCCAACTCTTTCAGCCTTTCCTCATAAGACTTGGTACCCTTGGAAGAGTGTACCAGTCTTCTGGGCACCAAAAGATTCTGCTGTTATACAAATGAAGTATAACTGACCAGTTTTCTCAGCATACAGCTCTCACCAGACTTTTTCTGCTCAGCTGATGCCAACCAATCAGATTGCCTGGAGCAGACTGTCACTCAAGGCTCTCTGGCTCTGTGAAGTAGTAACTATTCACAGTCCTGTAGTTTTATGTGCAGACCTTTTAAGCCTCTTAAAAGGTGCAGTCCGTCACACCCCCTTTAAAAGCTATATAGGCCAGGATGTTTCAACTTCCTTCATTTTTCACATTGCAGCTCCCACAATCATCCTCAACTGGGTGGCCAGTTTTGATTTTCTGATTATGCCTTCCACAGATGGATGGATAGATGGATGGATGGATGGACAGATGCCTCCTTTTGTTATTTTAGATGACACTAGTCACTGAATAGAAGAGACTAAGTAGAGCTTGTTTTAATATTCCCACTCCCTAACACTTTTTGTGAACCTATAGCCAAACAGAAAATGGTACAAACCTATTACTTATGAAATGTATATCCTGCCTTTCTGCTCTGATCAGAACCACCAAAATTAAAAACATACATAATAAAAACGCACCTTAAAAAACCATTAAAACCAAATAAAAACACACCATTAAAACACTTCAGACTTTCTTATAGTCTGCAATATATTCTTAACTCGTAATTCTTCATTGTTTATTACAAAAATTTTGTTTGAAGAAGACATAATTTTTTCCTGTCCCTTTTTCTTACAGTGCCATTCTAAGCATAGTTATACCTTTCTATGTCCATGAACAGTCATAAACTGTGAGGTGTTTTTTTTTTACTGAGTATGGATATAGGTATGGGAGATCTCTATGGGAGCCTATAAGGATGAATTTCTTATAAAGGGCAGTTACAAATTACAAAGATGACAATGGAGAAACAGAGGACATTGTTAAAAGGGCAGGAAACAAGAAAAGGAAAGGAATGTCTTCAATAACAGTTTGCTCCAGTCCAGAATACTACCTGAAAACATTAGGTGTATTTGTGTGCTTGTATAATTAGCTCTTGACATTTAAAAACAAGAGGAGTTGAAGTGGCTTAAAGTCCATTAGCTACAGAGTTAAGGGATATAGAAATGCCAGACTGAGATTTTCCAGTCTTCAGTAGTTAACTTGATGGCCATAACTCTGTGCTGCAACATGAAGTTGTAAAAAAGAAGAAAAATATTCTATAAAATTAAGAGAAACACACTACTTTGGAGTAAAATGAAATGTCAGCATACTGCATCCATGCATATTCCATGACAGGAAACATGAAAAGAAATCATATACTTCTTCAAATAATGATTTATTTTAATATTATGTGTCATCAGAAATAACTGAATAGTTTGTGGGACTACCTATAGATTCCTCTGGTCTTTTCCCTACTAGTGCTTTTTTGTTTACTACCCATGGATAATTTTTCATTGGCTAATTTACAGCTATTAGTAATGCCTTACAACACTTGTAGCTGGTGATGCATAACTGAAATTCACTGAGGTCTGATTCCGGTTTTAGTAATGCTCTTTGTGTGATAAATATGTTGGCATATGGTCCTACTGATGTGCACAACATATCATGAGAAGAAGGTGTATGGAGGACCAATTTGTCTGGGTCTTCCCCCTAAAACAGGTGGAAGATATCATAAATCAAGGTTATGCAACATATGCCTCCATATGGGTCCCCAGGTGGGGGTGGGGGATCCCCTGTTTTTGCAGGCTTGGGCCCACCACCGGCCAGCTGGCTGTTGGGGGAAACCCCACCCCCAAAAGACTTCTCTTGGTGACATCATTGATGCAATGACATCCCTTCAGGAAGTGAAATCATCATGTCAGCGCTGTTGGGGGTGACGCTCTACTTTTGGGGCAAAACTCTATGCTTTGTAGTCATTTTTACCATAGAGTTTTGCCCAAAAAGTGGAGTGTCACCCCAACAGTGCTGACATCCAGAAGTGACACCATCGTGTCAATGACATCCCTACCCACCCCCGGAACACCCCCCAAATCCCCCCGCTGTCAGCAGGTAAGGACATGGCAACCCTAGGGTAAGCCACCTTACATGTCACACTAAATATGGCCTGGAGAAGTGGGATCTGCTCCTCCATCATGTGAGGAAAATCCCTGGCCTGGCTAAGATATGAACAGAATCTCTCATTCTGTGAACTATTTAGTTCTCTTTATGATATGTAACCATCATGAATGTATGTAAATACTATCAAGTCACAAGCAACTTATGGCAATCCCAGCAAGGGACTTCCAAGGCAAGTGAAAAACAGAGGTGGTTTGCCATTGCCTTCCTCTTTAAAACTTTCCTTGGTGGTCTCCCATCTAAGCACTGACCCTGCTTAGTTTCCAATTTCTCACAAGAGCACACTGTACTATGCCCCTTTCCCTAGCCATCACATAGAGGATGACAATTCATATAAAATATAAGTAAAGTTACAACATTATCTTCAAATGCTACCAACTGACTGATTAGCATTCAGATTTGCTTATGTGTGACAGTTTTGCCTTGAGAAGAGATGGGAGCCACCATCTTCATTTTTCTCCTTTGAATTTTCTAGAGTTAGAGAGAGCTTATTATATATCTCATAGAAAATAGTGGCATAACTGTACATTATGATCTCCTTATATATTCAGATGTGTCAGTAAAAATGTTTGACAATAGTAACCATGTAACCACTAATCTCTTTTTAAAAACCTGCATGTCACTTGAGTCTCTTGCTATTTCTTAACTGATAAATACTTGTTAACAGCACACACACACCAAAGTAATTTTAATATAAAGCTCAAAACTGTTACTTAACAGTTCTGCTTCTATAGAGTTATACAGTTCTGCTTCTATAGAGACTGCTTCCCCCCCTTCCATTGCTGAATACTAAAGCATGCAAGTGAACTCTGTACACTCACAACTGGATTCACATGGATAAAATATACACTGTGTTAAGTACCTCTAAGGGTACAACCATAAATATGTACTCCATTGTTCATGCTTCTACTTTATACACTTAAAATTAAAAATAGAAATGGAGATACATGGAGTTTTTGTCAATAACTAGGCTACAGTACAGATATGTTCCACTCACAGAAGGTATCCTTTAAAGAATTTGATTTGTCCCTTCCTTTGATGTTTGTATAATGGAAGCTGCAATTGAGCCTGCTCAAGTGATCATCCCACAACAGGACAGTGGAAACAAACAGTGCTATTTGCCATGACAGGGATTTCCAAAGTGAAGGTCTCAAGCAGAAATCAATTATGCAGTGGTAAAAAGAAAAAAAGAAGAAGAGATGTGTATGAAGGTGTGTTCCACATCTGTTTCTACTTGATGAACTAAATCTGACGGTCCGCATTTATAAGATGTGCTTGAATTTGGTTTAAACTGACTTGTCCAGCAAGTGTCAAGACTGCCATTTCTGTTAGAGACAGTTTTCGGAACAGTTACTGATTGGATGTTGAGTACTCCTTCAGGGAAAGAACATGGATGTGTCAAGAAGTCTAATAGCTCATTTGTTGAACACCTTCCCCCAATTGGCTTTATCTCTTCTCCATCCTTTTGCAGGATGTCTGAATGTTTCTTGAAATTCACAGTAAAATCCCCAGACAGTACTCATTTTCTATTCTTCTTTCCCAGAAATTAGGCTATGTGAATATTTTTCTATTTATCTTTATTTATTTATTTGTATCCCCACTTTCTCCTGAATGAGCACCCAGATCACCTCACATTGTTCTCCTCTCCTTTGTTTTATCCTCACAACAGCCTGGTGAGGTGGGTTAGGCTACAAGTGTATGACTGGCCCAAGGTCACCAAGCACGCTTCCAGGGCAGAGTGGGGATGTGAACATGAGTTCCCCAGATCCTAGTCTAACACTTTAACCACTACACCACATTGGCTCTTTGTGGGTGCATTTGAGACTTGTATGCAGTTGTTGCTGTTGGTGTTATTCTGTCTAGCAAATGAACAAAAAGGCAGGCTATCAATTAAGTAAATAAATACTAAAAAACCCTTTAGAAGTGTAATCTTTGCTCCCATATGCAAATCATACTCTGTTCGTAACTGGCTGGAATGCATGCCTTCCTACAAATAAGTAAGCCTATGTATATACATAGTATATGTGCACACAAACACATGGTACTCCAGAGGATTCCCAAATGCCTAGCTTTGATGGCTGGTTCTTTCATTTTAACAACTGTGTGGCAGAAAGACATTTGATAGGCACAGTTTCTTCTGTCACAGCAGCACATCTCCGTTGTCCAGTGCATGATATCAAGCTTCTCCTTCTCTGGAAAATGTTAGATTACAGAAGCTGCATTTGGAGCCAGAACAGGCAGTCTTGCATCAACGTTGTGCACAATGTGTTCAGAATTTAATAGCATTTATTCTGAATGTTACTGGCTACAAGCTTGTAGAAGACGCTAGAAGTATATCTACCACATATATGAATATAATTATCATGTTATACTCTCCCACAAGAAGGCTCCCATACTTTTATCATTCCATAGAATGTATAACATAGAATTGTTCAGGAGGACATTTTTATAAAGGAAATAGGGTTGTAGTTTATTACACTGTTCATTATAAGTGTTATCTGGGTTTTACTGCATGGTTTTCTAATTTGTGTAATCCCATATTTGCACTGTTTATGGCATGTCCCATACTGTACTTAATGACATTGCTTTTAAATTTTGCAATCCACCTCAAGTCTTGGAAAGAAAGGCAGACTATAAATAAAGTAAGAAAACAATGAAATGGGTACTATAAATCTGTGTAAAATCTGTATGGCTTGTATATTAAGTGCCCTTTCTGTTCATGTTAGCCACTTCTGCCCATGGAAGAGAGGACAACATTTTGCTGACTCCCAGCTTTCACAGTATTTCCCTCCCACTTTGACCCCTCTTTGGTCAGTGTTCATGAGGATTCACTTTCACACACACTAAAAAAAACGCTTTCAGACCACTTTCAATGCACTTTTGCAGCTGGGTTTTACTGTGTGAAATGGCAAAATCCATTTGCAAATGGTCACTGGAGCGAATTGAAACGGCATTATTTAGCATGTGTGAAAGCTCACAGTCTCAGGGGAATCACTGAACTAGGGGATAGACAAGTCACGTCCACTGTGACTATTTTAGCCTTTGAGGGAGGACTCATTGGGTCCACCTAGGGTTGCCAGGTCCAGGCTGGGAAATTGCTGGAGGTTTTGTGAAGTCTGAGGAGGACAGGATTTGGGGAGGGGAGAGGCCTCCACTGGATATAATATCATAGAGTCCACCCTCTGGAGCAGCCATTTCCTTCAGGGACAGATCTCTGCCATCTGGAGTTTAGTTGTAATTGTAATTTGGACCAGTCACATATTTTCAGCCTAACCTACCTCACCAGGTTGTTATGCGGATAAAAAGGAGGTGAGGAGGTGAGGAGAATAATGTAAACTGGTTTGATCCCCACTGAGGAGAAAGGTGGAGTAAAAATGAAGTAAATAAATAACATAGCTGAAGATGGAAGGTAGATAAAAGGTAGTTTGGTAAATGGCTGAGGAGAGAATGAGACAGGGGAAGGGGAGAGGATATGCGGGTTGCCAGAGGGAGGGAAAGATAAGAGAAAATAATGTGAAGAGGGGGATACAGGGGAAAGTGAGGTGCCTTGAGGGGTTCATGCCATGAAAGTGGGCCTGGACCAGTGACTGGTACCACAAAACTGGAGGCTGCTGGTGTGTGTGTGGGAACTTAAGACAGAGGGGCAAATAAAGGTAGGTTGGCTGTTGGGTGGGATGGAGATAGGGTTGCCAACTCCAGGTTAGAAAATTCCTGGAGATTGGGGGGGGTAGAGCCTGGGGTTTGAGGAGGCAAGGGACCTCAGAATGGTATAATGCCATAGACTCCAAAGCAGCCATTTCCTCCATGGGTACGAGAGTTGCCAACCTCCAGGTGGGCTCTGGAGATCACCTGAAATTACAACTGCTCTCCAGCTGACAGAGATTAGTTCCCCCAGAGAAAATTGTTGCTTTGGAGGGTGGACTCTATGGCATTATACCCTGCTGAGGTCACTTCCCTCTTCAAACCTCGCCTCCCAAGGCACTGCCGCCAGATCTCCAGGAATTTCTCAACCTACAGCTGGCAACTCAAAGAAGAGAAGGAAGCAGGAAAAAGAAAGAGCAAAGTGTGTGTGTGTGTATGAAATGTGATGCCTCCTGCAGGTCCTTGCAGATTCCCACTTGTTTGTATGTGTGTTTTTCCAGGTGAGTAGCCATGTTGGTCTGCAGTAGAAGAACAAGATTGGAGTCCAGCAGCACCTTGAAGATTGACAGGATTTTCAGGGCAAGAGTCAAAGAGTATCAGACAAAGTATCTGATGAAGGGAGCTTTGATTCTCAAAGGCTTATACCCTGGAAATCTTATTGGTATTTACGGAGCTACTGGACGTGAAGCCTATATATGTGGGTAGTCAATGGAATTGCTGAGCAGTCAGGTTAGAACAAAAGGAAGTATTTCTTCACCCAAAGAGTGATTAACACATGGAATTCACTGCCACAGGAGGTGGTGGTGGCTACAAGCATGGATGGCTTCAAGAGGGAATTGGATAAACATATGGAGCAGAGGTCCATCAGTGGCTATTAGCCACAAGGTATAGATAGGAACTCTCAGTCTGGGCAAGTGATGCTCTGTATTCTTAGTGCTTGTGGGGGGGCAACAGTTTCCTGGCCCCACTGGTAGACCTCCTGATGGCACCTGGTATTTTTGGCTACTGTGTGACAGAATGTTGGACTGGATGGGCCATTGGCCTGATCCAACATTGGCTTCTCTTATGTTCTTATGTATGTGGGAGTATTGCATAATATGCTAAGAAAGGGTTCAAATCACGTTATAAAGACAACTGTAGTGGAATGTGTACACATATTTTTGTGTCATGAGAGAGGTATGAATTAGACTGAATGTATTTCATTATTAGACTAGAAAAATCAAGGTAAGATTACTTTTAGTGAGATCCACATGGCTATAAGAAACAGAATTTTAAAATACTTTTGAGTTACACTTCTAAAAGGCTTTCATGCAGTGGATATTTATAGATGTAAACATATACTAGCTCAAGCTGCACTATTTTAGTTTGTAATTCTATCAGCCAGCAATTAGAAGATTCTATTTGTTATCTCTTTATGAATTGCTGAGAAACCTGTACTTCTTGAACCACTGGACTAAATCCTAACTGTTGTAAGGATGCATTCTCACTAATGGTTATGCTTCTCTTTTCCTGGCACTACGTAAACCATCTGCATTTGTTGATTCCATGGCTCTGTTCATGCACTAAACGCAATGATTGTAGGAACTGAGCCCATATTTGGTTTTGGCTGCATCTTTCATTTACTTCAACTCACTATTTTTTGTTCCATTATGTATGTATGAGATGTAGGGCTCAAAGGAAGGTATGTGCTGTGACGGCAAGTAAAGCTGATCTTGAAGGTTGCAAATTATATATTCATGTGTATTTTACTGCAGTCTATGGATCTAATCTTATGCTTCCTGCAACAACAGCCATCTCATTCTAGTTTCCATTTGTTGGCTATCATTCCAGTAAGTGCTTCCTCTGGGACACTGTAGCCCTAGAATGAAATGTTAGGTAGCCAAGAAACATGAGGCACAACATTTCTTAAAAAAAAAATGCCAAGAAAGCAGAACACATGGCTATGATATCCCCCCCCCCCAAACTTTCTCCATCACACTAAACAATGAGCAAACAATGAATGTGCCAGGACCGCATTCGAGACAAGCAGGTCTTTGACCGCCTGGAATGCAGCTGCTTGTGGCGGACCCCAGACCCAAGGTGCCGACCTGTCCAGGAGACGATGGAGCGGTTCCGTGACTGCAGCTTTGAGGGGCAAAAAGGAGTGGTAGAAGTTCAGGAGCCTCCCAAAAGCCTGCAGTTCGGACTTGAACGCTGGAGGCGGTGCCTGCGTGATGGCGGTCACCTTGTCCGTGGTGGGGTGGATGCCAGAGGCGTCGACCGTGAAACCCAGGAACTCGACATGAGGCACCCCCAAGAGACATTTTTCCCGCTTGACTTTGAGCCCTGCTGTGTCGAAGTGTTGCAGTACGACCCTCAGATGGTCAGTGAAGGACGAGTCATCTGGAGCCGCGATCAGCATGCCATCTAGAAACGGCTGAACCCCGGGGATGCCTTTCAGGAGAGAATCCATAAAAGATTGAAAAATCCCTGGCGCGACCGAGACTCCGAACTGGAGGCGGTGAACCTTGAACGCCCCCCTGTGTGTTGTGATTGTTTGGACTTTGGCCATGGCGGCATCAACCAGCAGTTGTTGATACGCCTGGGCCAAGTCCAACTTGCCAAAGACCTGGCCCCCTGCCAAAACCGCCAACACGTGGCTCACCATGGGCACCGGATAAGTGTGTGCCTGCAGAGCTTTGTTTAGTGTGCATTTGTAATCTGCACAAATGTGCACGTCCCCGTTCGGCTTCACCGGGGTGACTATGGGGGTCTCCCACTGTGCCGACACCACCGGTTCCAGACCCCCGTGTTCCACTAAGTGATCTAGCTCGGCCTCGATTTTAGGCTTCATTGCCAGTGGCGGCAGCCTGGCCTTGACGTGAATGGGCCGCACTGCCGGGTCAAGGTCCAGGGAGATGGGGGGCCCAGAGAAGCGTCCCAGGGTGCCATCAAAAACACGAGGAAATTCCACGCACACTGCACCAAAATCCCGTGCCCCGACTTGGTGAATTCCATTCAGAGAGAGTCCCAGGGCCTCGAACCAAGAGAGTCCCAGGAGGCTGGAGAGAGGCCTATCCACCACCAGCAGGTCTAGGGTGCTGTTAAAGTCTTGGAACTGTACCTGGAACTTGCCCCAGCCCAGCACCGCCACGGGGTTCTTATTGAAGTCCCGTAACCGGGCCCCCTTTGGACACAGCCTACGGAGCATTTCCATGGCGATAATGGAGTAGGTTGACCCTGTGTCTCTCTCCATGCTGCAGGGGGATCCCTCTATAAGAACCGTGACATGCATTTTGTTGAGGCCATTGGGTGGCAAGTTACAGACCTGGTGTGGCGGGAAGTGGGCCGATATGGTGTGGAGGTTGATGGGCAGCTCCGGTGAGGTTTGGTGGACAGACGACTTCTGGCGTTGTCCCTTGGAGCAGCAAACCCTGGAGATGTGCCCCGATTTGTTACATGTTCGGCAGACGGCGTTTCGGAAACGGCACGATCTGTGCTCATGGTCTTCCCCACAGCTGGCGCATGAAGCCGAAGTGGTAGAAGACTTGCTTGCTTTGGAGGACGAGTGATGTGGGAGCTGAGATGACCACTGGTGGACCTGTAGTACCCCTTCCTCGTCTGAGGCGTCGGAACCAACAGTCGCTTGGGTGCGGTGGACCACCTTGGCGCAGTGGTCTTGATAGGCCTTCTCATAAGAGGTGGCCTCCCGGATCTCTTTATCAAGGTCCAGGTCGTCCTGGCTGACCAGCCTCTTGCGGAGTTTGGGCTCCCTTAGTCCCACAAGGAACTAGTTTAGCAGGGTGTCCACCAGGTGGGAAAAGGAACACCTGGTGGCCGTCCTTCTGAGGCCGGCCAAGAACTCAGAGGCCGGCTCGTCCGGCCCCTGGACCCGCACAAAAAAGTCCATGCACTCGGCAAACTTAGTGGGCTTCGGTGAAAGGTGGTCAGTCAGCGCCTTCACCAGTGTGGCGTAGGACTCCTCCTTGGTCTGCTTAGGCGCTATGAGGTCCTTGAACAGCAAGACGGTGTCCATGCCACAAGACTGAAGGAGATGGGCTTTTTTTTTACCTGAGTCTACGATGTCGTGGCAGTCGAAGTAGTTCTCCAGGATCTCGAGCCAGGTCTCCCACTGCGTGGGGCGGGAGATATCGAAGGCAGAGATGCTTTCCTGGGAGGTTGCCATCTTACTGCTACACATGGAGTGACGGGGGGAATGGCGAGAATTATTGAGCGTAGAGAGGGAGCGGCGCAGTGCTACCTCGTAGTCAGCGATGTGTTGCTTGGAGCTGGGAGCGGTGCGATGAGCGGTGCTTCCGACGAAAAGCCCGATGCCGACAGCGGAGGCAATTCCAGCGAGGCAACTCAAAGCAACGTCCCGGAACGTGGTCTCTGTTCAGAGGGATGTGAATCCCACCTTCATCGCCAGTGAAAAGTACGTAGGCGGAGAGTGATTTCAGCAAAGCGTACTTTATTTGATCAGGAACAAGACGGCTTGGGCCGGCTCGCGGGCCGGCTTATATTCCCTGAGAAACCGCCACCCAAAACACACCTCCCCACTACCCAATAGGTTATTTACAGTGGCCGAGAGTCCCATAGGCTCTCGGCCGGGAACCTAGCCCCCTGATTGGAGCGGGCTAGGATCCGCATAGTCCATTGTCTCTTTGAGCGAAGCTCGATGTTTGTGCCTGACCGCGTGGAGCCCAAGCCAGCCACTCAGTCTGAACTGGATACATTACACCTACCTAGAAGACTTTGGATTCTTTGACGGCAACAGTGGTTCATCCACAGTATAGAGAAGGACAGACACAGTGGCATTTTCTTTCAAAAGGTTAGCTCACTTCCTAATTTTATGAATTTCAGTTCTTGAATAGACCAACTTCTACCCTCAATTAAATAGACAATGATTAATTCAGACTAAATTCAGCTTAGATAAATTAACATTAATACAGTTACCCCAATGTTGCTTTACAACATTTCCACAAAAGTTTTGCACTAGTTAACTTTTATATGTACCACCGCCTTATTGGCCACCCATGCTTTCCATCTGACAGTTTAGTAGAATTAGTCAATAGAAGATCTTCAAAGCATGCCTACCTCTTCCACTACAGTAGATGGGAGATGTTGACAAAAGTTTTCTCCCCTTCCCACCCCCAGTCTAGTATCACATGTCATACTGGAAAAGCTGAGGATACAATATGTGTATCATGGAGAAGACTTATATACTTCCCTAGACCCTATCTATTAAATATGCAAACATGTTTCAAGCACATAAATTAATATTCAGAGTCTAGCAGAAAAGCCATAAGGCTACATGTGGCCAATCTTTCTAGAGCCAATAATATAAAACCCTCTGCTCTACTCATAGGGTTCTGTCAACCTGGAGAAAATCTCTTGCTCCTTTAATAGAGGTTTAATGTGTAGAAATGGGTAGGTAAAGCTTTTTATAGCAGGGAGGTAAATAATATCACCTGGAAAGTAACATCCACTTAAGCTTCTATTAAGGGGGAAAGGACTTTTTTTGTTGGCAACCCTAGCTTCTCATAACTGTCTCTGCTAGATTGTGCCCTACACATAGTCAACTCAAATCATTATTAGACTATGAGTTCTGCGTTCCTTTCTGCAATGGTATATGACTAAAAATAGTGACATTTATTTATATAAAATAGTTTTAAATAAGAATCCAGTGCAGCAATTATGCTCCTCAGACAGCCTTCTCCTGGTGGTACACTCTACTAGCATTGTCTGTACAGCAATAGCAAGGCTATGAGTTTGATTTATTTGTTTGTTTATTAGATTTATACCCTGCCCTCCCTGCCAGGGCAGGCTCAGGGTGGCTAATGAGGCCATAGGCATTATAACAATAAAACAGTTAAAAACAATCATGAAAACTTATGTTGCTTGTCTCCCTTGCTCCTGATCAGATGGTGGTTGTCTTTGTCAAGCAGCTTTGTAGCCGTGTAGCACTGACTCGTTCTACAGGGCCACAGCAAGGGAGGGGAGGGGGAAGGCACTGTAATCAATGGCCTAGCAGCGCTTTACTAACATCAGCAAAGTACACCTCTATAGTCTGGTTTTAGCTTGAAGTTATTAACAATATTAAAACATGATACCAGGAATATCGCCTAGCAGGAATCCAATGTATTGTACTAGCACCCATTTTAATTTTTTAAAACGTGCCTACGGCAAACAGTTTGGAAAGAGGCTGACAGTAAGAATGATGCTTTCCAACATGCTTTCATGAGTCATCTGAGAACCACCCAAGAACCCCTGAAGAATAAATCTCAACCCAAACAAAAATTTTAAATTGTTAACTGTGCTTTTTAATTTTATTGTTTATTGGATTTGTAGTCTACCCTTTCCCGCACAACAGGGCTCAGGGCAGATTTGCATCAATAATTATAAACAACTATTATACAATCTTTAAATAAAATTAAAAACATAGTACTGTTACTAAGCTACAATAATAAGATGGTGATCAAATACAATTCCTGGATCCCTGAGATGACTGTCTGTATGAGGGCTCAATTTAAGCCAGTCTGAGCAAGAAGGCCAACCGTAACCAACAGGTAGATAAACTAGGTGGAGCAGGGGAGGTTGATGTTATTAGGCATCCGCCACCTCCACCAGGCGGTAGGGCCGATGGGGGGGGGGGATAGCTACAGCATCACAGCTGAAGGGCTTGCTGAATGATCAGCTCCCCTCTTGCAACTTGGAAGCAGGCTATCAGCCAAAAGTAGCAGGCGATTGAGCAAGCATGCCTAATCAGGACCACAGTGTGAGGGAAGGAGATAATGTCATGCTCCCAACGTGGTCCCACTGAGCAGTCTATTTTGCCATTAAAGTTAAAGCTAAAGGTTTCCCTTGCTTGAAAGCCAGTCGCGTAAAAGCACCAGTACCGGGCCCTGCCGAATCAGCCTTAGTTCTCACATCTGTTTGTTAACTCTTTTATTTTCTGTATGCTGATTGGCCTTACCAATTCACGGGCCTTGCCAATTGCTTTAATCCAGTCTTGGCTATACTTATCACTCAGTTACGCTGGAAGGGACTTCATTTTTTGTGCATTCTCACACAGTCCAATATAGACCTTCTACCCTCTCTCCATTCTTGCTGCATAACTGCTCTGCTCAGCAGGATGGTTGAGGAAGCTTTGTTTCAATGTCTCTGAAGAAGTGCGCGTGCCCACGATATTTTTTACCCAGAATTAAACTTCGTTGGTCTTAATGGTGCCACTGGACTCAAACCTTGTGGGTTTTTTTGTCAGTCTGTTCGTAGGTCTCTGATAGGTTGTTCTACTGTATTCCTTCCTAATGGTGCAGTAGAGTGCAATCGGCTTTTCGCGCATGCGGGTTCTCACATACCCAGTTGAGGCCTGCTACCTCCTCATCTTTGCTGCATAACTGCTCTGCTCAGCAGGCAACTGTTCAAATAGATAACAAGATCACTCACAAATCCTATAGATCAGTCATAACTCAATGCTGTGTTCCAGTAAAACTCTACCCTTCAGGGCTCATCTAAGTAGTCCTTCAGGATGCTAGTGGTTGCTGATCAGTTTCAATCAGCAGCATTTTTGCACATGCACAGTTTTGTGAAAACCTCCTGCAAAGCAGTTCAGAAGGTGATTGCAGACATCTGGTACAAATCATATATACTGGGTGACTGACTTTCATCTGATCAACACCTCTGTTCATGGCAAAATTCACAGTATCCCTAGCATAAAAACTCTCTCACTGATTTTTCTCAGCAACTGGAATCTGTTTTCAGAGTACCTCTGAAGTATGATGTTCCTTTTAGCCAGTAGAATCCTCTATGAATTTGTCTAGTACCTTTTTTTTAAAGTCAGCAATGCTAGTGGCCATCACCACATCCTATGGTAGTCACTTCCACAAATGAATCATCCATTATGTGAAGAAATACTTCCTTTCGTCTGTCCTGTAAATAATTATTCAGCAATTTAATATAGTGATAGCGAGTTCAAATATTATAGGAGAGGTGAAAAATAATTCTATCCATTTCCTCCATACCACATGTAGTTTTATAAACCTTTATCACATCTTCACTTATTTGCCTTTTTTCTAAATTACAAAAAAATCCCATAGCTCGATTCGAGTCCACCAGCACCTTAGAGACCAACAAGATTTTCAGGAGATAAGCTTTTGAGAGTCAAAGCTCCCTTTGTTCTGCTATAGGGAGTTTTGACTCTTGAAAGCTCAGATTCTAAAATTTTTGTTGGTCTCTAATGTTCTACTGGACTCAAATTCAACTCTTCTTCTGCAGATGCATGTGGCTACCCTCTGAAAAAAATCTCATATGAAAGATCCAACATGTTGATCACTTTGAGTACCATTTTCAAGCTCCATGATACATTTTGATATGAAACAATCAGACTTGTACACAATAATCCAGTAATAATTCAATGATGTAGCTATGCTATAGATTTGCATTAAAACATTACAATACAGACTGTTATATCAGTTTCCCAATCAACCCGAGGGGGGGAGACTCTCATTGTCCCTGACAGAAGGGCTGTCAATATAATTGCAGGATGTCTTTAGTATGTTCCTGTTACTCTATACTGATGCCCTCTCTTCAGAGAAAATGGGGAGGGGGTATAGAACTTTAAGGAAAAAGAGAGACGACCAAGGAAGACTCTGCAGTGGAAGGCAAAGGCTAACTACCCCTGCTTCTCAGTTGCCTTGAAAGCCCTTTACTGGGGTCACCATGTCAGCTGTGACTTGATGGCACTTTGCAAACACAAGGAAAGAGAACAGAGCAATATCATTAGAGTATATGGAAAACCTAATGGCATCCATCAACCACAGAGTAGCATTCGACTGATGCCATGGCTTGTGTTTTAATTTTGTGGTTTTTAATTGTAAGCTGCCTTTGAAGAGGTGGCACATTAATATTCTAAATAAATAAACAAATGGTGGCCATATACAGAAGAATCTAATTCCTACAGTAATGCTGGTACACCTCCCAGCTATCACCATGTATCATACACAGGGCTGGCATCAGCATACCATGATGGAGCAGCTGCTAGAGTTTCTGGAAGGGCCCACTGCCACTGACCATGTGCCTCCCCTGCTTCCTACCTACCTTTCCCCCACCTGCTTGCTTGCGAGCACACTGGTATCCATGCTCCCAGTTGTACATAGTGCCCAGCATCACTTGGTGCCGAGGGCCCCCAAAATCAGGAACCAGCCCTGATCATACACATACAAAACTGATCACAGGAATCAGAAACATATTACAGCACTGAAAATTTGCTGGAATTCCGTCCTCCAACAGGGCAGTGTAACACAGCAGGAGTCAAGGGGTTAAGATCTGAGAAAACCAGCCTTTTTTTTTTTAAAGAGGTGCTGGAACTCTCAAAAGGGAAATGAAGTTTTCAATCTGTATACTAAAAACTCATGAACTTTTAAACGTTTAAAAAAGGATTTTGTTGAAGAGATTCCAGAACTCCATTCCAGCACGTTCCCCCAGAAAAAGCCCTGCAATAAACTAACAATACCTACTAAATCCCACTCCTCCTGATCACACTTCCAGCGTTATCCGATTGTTGTCCCTATGCCAAGCAAAGTTATGCCATGGAGGAGACCTGAGTCGCCAACCATAGGCCTGAATAATCCAGCAGCAAATTCTGAACCTGTTTTTTTCAGGGAGAGCATAATCTTTTCTAGGACAGGCTGACACCTCACTCTTGAAGCAGCTATGTCATTGGCTAACAGAATTTAAAGCCCACAATGGTCTGGGACCGGCATACCTTCAGAACTATCTCCCCCAGTATATCCCCCCAAAGGCATTATGCTCTATAGACCAACACCTACTGGAGATCCCCAGCCTGAAGGAAGTACAACCAAATTCAACCAGGGCCAGAGCTTCCTCAGCTTTGTCCCCGCCTGGTGGAACTGTCTCTCAAGAGAGATCCGGGCCCTATGGGACCTAATGCAGTTTCACAGGGCATGTAAAACAGAGATGTTCCATCATGCCTAAGGCTGAGGTGGTGAGCACCTAGATTGTATTGGTCTCCCCTGCTCTGGTTTGCTTTTTGCTTGCATTATTCCATCTGCATTGTTCCATCTGGCACTAATCTCATCTGCCTGCCCCCCCCCCCCAGATTACTTCCATCTACTGGTACACACATAGGGAGCCCTGGAGTAGATGTATTATTGGTGCCATCAGTAGTGGATTACCAGTCGTGTAAATCGTGATATTGGTTTTAAATTGTACTATGCTTATGTTGTACTCATGCTGTTGTAAGCCATCCTGAGCCTGCTTGCAGGGGAGGGAGGGCTAAAAGCCTAATTTATATAAAAGAAAGCCCCCTCACCATAAAAATCAATGCCCAGGCCAAACCCCTGGACCTAGAAACACCAGGTTTGGGGGGAGTGCTCCTACCATGGTGCATATACTCACTAAGAAGGGATTGTTTTGACCCCTAAGGGGGTCAAAAGGGGTAAAATGTGCTCCCCCCATTGATTCCTATGTGGCTGCCTGGCTGCTGCTTCCTTGCACCCCCACTCTCTGATTAGTCAGCTGCAGAGCTCAGCATTCTGAGGTAAAAAAACAAACAGTTACGGGAGACTGCAGAGAGCTAATGACAGTTGAAGAAGTCAGGAATGGCCAACTACCTGTGAGGTGCAGCAATGCTGCTGGCCCAGCCTCCCTGATGGATTCAAACATGCTCCCCCCACCTCCAACACCTGTCAGGTGCAGGAGCAGGGGCAGAACAGGCTGCTTAAAGCTATCAGGGTACCTTAGCGCTGCTGCTTGCCCAGCCTCCCCAATGCCTTTAAACAAGATGCCCCCCTTACACTAGACAGACGGGTGTTTGTCAGGTGTAGGAGCAGGGCCAGTGTACTTTAATCCATCAAGGAGGCGGCCTCAGCAGGATCATCTTGGCGATGCTGCTGGCCAAGTCTTCCCAATGGCTTTAGCCACACTCCCACCCACTATGGAAATATACCTCAAATTTGTAGAAAAGTTGTTTCCTGGGTTCTAGAAAATTGGTTCATATGAACTTGCTTAATATCTGATTGCTTGGATGTTGTTTTGAATATGTAGTTTTGTCCCACTTCTTAAATGTAACATAAATGAGAAGCATTTTTGTGAAAAAAGGGGGTATGCCCCGCACCCCCCACCACAAAATTCAATGCCCAGGCCAAATCCCTGCACCAAGAAATCCAAAATAGGGGGAGTGCATTCCGACCATGACATCAGTCCCCACTATGAAGAGATTTCTGAAAAACGCAACCCCTAAGGGGTAAAAAAAGGGGCAATATGTTCCCCCAATTATTTTCCATGTGCCCGGCAGGCTGCTGCCGCCGCCTCCTTGCCCCCCCCCCTGGACTGGTCAACTGTGTAGCTCAGAGTTCTGCAGTAAAACCTGCCTGCTTGCACTACAACCTGCTCCATTAGAATTTCTACAACAAATGTTACATTTCAAACTTCACATAATCAGTATTATAATTGGATTTATGGAACTTAAATACCGTAGCAAAGCACGGGCATCTGGCTAGTCAAATAATAAATAACCACTTCAGTGGATGGAGCTTCAATTTATTGGCCTTTATCTATCACATGACCATCTCCAGGCATCTGTTCAGGACTTCCACAGACCCATCTGACTCAGTTATTAAGCAGAAGTAAAGCTGGGTGTCATCTGCATTTTGGTGGCACCTTACTTCAAATCTCTTGATGATCACTCTTAGTAGATCACTCCCAGTAGTTTCATGTAGATGTTAAACAACATGGGGGACAATATGGGTCCCTGTAGGACCCCATAGCATAAGTGCCATTGGGCTGAGCATCAGCTCCCCACTGCCACCTTCTGGAATTGGGTGGTAAGGGCAGAACCACTGAAGCATGGTGCCCCCTACTTCCAACCCAGCCAGCCACTCCAGAAGGATTTATTTATTTATTTATTTATTAGATTTGTACCCCGCCCTCCCCAACGGGCTCAGGGCGGCTACAACAGAGGCAATTGCCATAACAACAGTTAAAACAACATAAAAGCAACAGTATAAAACAATCATTAAATAAAGTGTGGTGCTCTTGATGTTAAAGTTTTCTAATCCAAGATGAGTTCCATTCATCAACCTAACCTGACAACATACATTCTTCGGTTAACTAGGCGTCTGCCCAGGGCCAGCTCACCTCCAGATCTAATCCACCGTTGAAGATGGCAAATCGGTGGTGGTACAGTGACAGTGGCGGCTCCTATGCAAAGGCCTGGCGGAAGAGCTCCGTCTTGCAGTCCCTGCGGAACTGCACCAGGTCCCGCAGGGCCTGAACCTGCTCTGGGAGCTCATGCCACCAGACGGGAGCCGCTGCCGAGAAAGCCCTGGCCCTGGTTGCAGCCAGCTTGATGTCCTTGGGGCCGGGAACCACCAACAGGTGCTGCGCCCCCGACCGTAGCGCTCTTGGGGGAACATATGGAGAAAGGCGGTCACTTAGGTACGCTGGACCCTGGCCATCAAGGGCTTTATAGGTAAGAATCAGCACTTTGAAGCGAATCCTGTATGCTATAGGCAGCCAGTGCAGTGCCTTCATCGCAGCCTGGACATGGTTCCATCTAGTGAGACCCATCAACAGCCTGGCCGCCGCATTCTGCACCAGCTGCAGCTTCTGGATTTGTGACAAAGGCAGCCCCATGTAGAGAGCGTCGCAGTAGTCCAACCTTGAGGTGACCCTCGCATGGATCACAGTGGCCAAGTCATCGCAGTCAAGGAAAGGAACCAACTGCCATGCCAGCCAAAGATGGTAAAAGGCTGACTTGGCAGTGGCTGCCACCTGGGCCTCCATCGATGAGGTGGAGTCCAGGAGCACTCCCAAACTCCTAACCCTCGACACCGGCATGAGCGGTGCCCCATCGAAGGCCGGGAGAGGAAACCCCAACCCCGAACCGACCCGACTTAGGCCCAGGACCTCCGTCTTCGCCGGGTTTAACTTCAGACAACTCAGTCTGAGCCAACCAGTCACAGCTTGAAGTGCCTGATAAAGGTCATGTGGGTCGGAGTTCGACTGGCCGCCCTACATCAGATAGAGCTGGGTGTCATCCGCATATTGATGACACCCAAGCCCAAACCTCCGGGCAATCTGGGCAAGGGGGCACATATCAATGTTAAATAACATTGGGGACAGCACCGCCCCCTGAGGCACCCCACACTCAAGAGGATGCCTCCGAGACTGCTGTTCCCCTATCGCTACCCTTTGTCCCCGACCTTGCAGGAACGAGGCAAACCATTGAAGGGCGAGCCCCTGAATCCCCATGTCGGCAAGGCGGTGGGCCAGCAGTTGATGGTCGACTGTATCAAAAGCGGCCGACAGATCTAACAACAGCAATGCTGCTACACCGCCTCGATCCAGATGCCTACGGAGGTTGTCAGTCAGGGCGACCAAAGCCGTCTCCGTCCCATGACCCGGGCGAAAACCGGACTGGAAGGGATCTAGGACTGAAGCATCCTACAGAAAGCCCTGTAGCTGTGACGCCACCACCCTCTCTATAAGTTTGCCCAGATAGGGCAAATTGGACACCAGCCGATAGTTGGCCAATTCAGTCGGGTCCAAAGATGGCTTTTTCAAGAGAGGGCAGACCATCGCCTCCTTGAGTGCTCCGGGGAACCGTCCTTCCAAAAGGGACTTGTTGATAATCTCCCGCAGAGCACCTCAAAACCCCTCATGGCCCGCTTTAATGAGCCAGGAGGGGCACGGATCAAGGACGCATGTGGTTGGGCACACAGATACGAGCAATCTGTTCACTGTCAAGAAGGATAGCATGAATAATGGTATTGAAAGAACCTAAGAGGTCCAGGAGAATCAACAGGGATTAAGTCCCCTGATTAAAAAATCTATTTCCTTTTACAGAATTGGGAATGAGGAAGGGTCCATCAGATTTCCTGGGGCTTCAGTCAAAGAGACCAGGGCCCTGCAAGACTTTTTGCAGATCCGCAGGTCCTGTAAAATGGAGCTCTTCCACCAGGCTTTTGGAGCTGCCACCACTAACCACTAACTATTAACAACTGATGGTTCAAAGTGGGAGAGCCTGGTTTTCCTGGGATTCAACCTATAGCCTGAGATAGCAACCTAAGTTGATCTAAAAAAGCACGAGCCGACTTCAAATAAAGAGCCCAAGTAATAACAACCGATGTGAAATATTTGATATTGATACTAGCATTTTAATAAGAACATAAGAGACACCAATGTTGGATCAGGCCAAAGGCCCATCCAGTCCAACACTCTGTGTCACACAGTGGCCAGAAATACCAGTGCCATCAGGAGGTCCACCAGTGGGGCCAGGACATTAGAAGCCCTCCCACTGTTGACCCCCCCCCAAGCACCAAGAAGACAGAGCATCACTTGCCCCAGAGCCCCTAGCTATACCTTGTGGCTAATAGCCACTGATGGACCTCTGCTCCATATGCTTATCTAATTCCCTTTTGAAACCGTCCATGCTTGTAGCACCCACCACTTCCTGTGGCAGTGAATTCCATGTGTTAATCACTCTTTGGGTGAAGAAGTACTTCCTTTTATCCGTTCTAACCCGACCGCTCTGCAGTTTCATGGAGTGCCCACGAGTTCTTGTATTGTGAGAAAGGGAGAAAAGTACCTCTTTCTTTACCTGCTCTTTCCCATGCATAATCTTATAAACCTCGATCATGTCACCCCTCAGTCGTCTTTTCTCCAAGCTAAAGAGCCCTAAGCGCTTTAACCTTTCCTCATAGGGAAAGTGTTCCAACCCTTTTATCATTCGAGTTGCCCTTTTCTGCACTTTTTCCAAAGCTATAATATCCTTTTTAAGGTGTGGTGCCCAGAACTGCACACAGTATTCCAAATGAGGTCTCACCATTGATTTATATAGGGGCATTATGATATTGGCTGATCTGTTTTCAATACCCTTCCTAATAATCCCCAGCATAGCATTGGCCTTCTTTATTGCAGTCACACACTGTCTCGACATTTTCAGTGAGTTATCCACTACAACTCCAAGATCTCTCTCTTGCTCAGTCTCTGCCAGTTCAGACCCCATCAATGTGTATTTATATTTAGGATTTTTGGCTCCAATGTGCATCACCTTGCACTTGGCCACATTGAACCCCATTTGCCATGTTGACACCCACTCGCCCATCCTTGACAGATCCCCTTGGAGTGCCTCACAATCCTCACTGGTTTTCACCACCCTGAACAACTTTGTATCATCCGCAAATTTAGCCACTTCACTGCTTACTCCCATCTCCAAATCATTAATGAACAAGTTAAAAAGCAGTGGACCAAGTACTGATCCCTGCGGTTCCCCACTGCTTACCACCCTCCACTGAGAAAATTGCCCACCTACACTCACTCTCTGTTTTCTATGAACTAGCCAGTTTTTGATCCATAAAAGGACTTGTCCTTCTATCCCATGATTTTTGAGCTTACTTAGGAGCCTTTGATGAGGAACTTTATCAAAAGCTATATGTTTTAATTTGAATAGTCAGAATTGTTTTATTATTAATATGTTGTTACAGTATTTTATTGTAATTTTATGCTGTTTTGTAAGCTGCCTTGAGCCGGCCCTGGCCGGGAAGGCAGGGTAGAAATTTAATAAATCAAATCTATCAAATCAAATGTGTTGTTCCTTTCGTGGATATAGCCTTTTTGTGGAAAAATAAGTACATAAATACTATTGAAGAGGGTATGTACGCAAGTATGATCAAATAGTAAAGGTAAAGGTTCCCTTGCTCGAAAGCCAGTCGAATCTGACTCTAGGGTTGCGGTGCTCATCTCCGTTTCAAAGCCGAAGAGCGAGCGCTGTCCGAAGACATTTCCGTGGTCATGTGGGCGGCATGACTAAACACCAAGGCACACGGAATGCTGTTACCTTCCCACTGAAGTGGTACCTATTTATCTACTTGCAATTTCTTGCTTTCGAACTGCTAGGTTGGCAGGATGATCAAATGTACCCTCCTAAACACCACCTATTCTGTGTGGTTTACACACCCACAAACCTTTATGTATTATATGCCTACTGACCTTAACACAAGCAGTTTTCTAATTCTGCCTGAGAAAAATCTCCTCCCACTGTTAGCTCCCTCTCATCAGTCCAGGAAAGTTTTGTTTTCACTGATGTCTAGTGTTTGTGCCTTGGCAGACAGAGAATGGCAGGAAGACAGTGACGTGAGCAGACAGAATAACCAGGGAATAAAACAGAACTGGTTGAGAATCTGTAATTAGAAACCCAATTTCCGTTTCCTTCTCAGACACTTTTCAAAATCCCTTTCAGGGGTTTCTTGAATGCTTCAAAATGGAATGTCATTGAGATTTTGCATCTCCTGTTTCCTAGGCAACAGGTTGGTGATGCTTCACCTAGAAATATGCTGGGTCTCCGTGGAGATGCTGGCGTGGGTGTGCTATGGCAATCACAATGGGCACATAGCTTTGCCAGTCCCTCCTCTCTGCATGTATTAGAGGAGAAAGAAGAAGTGAAGTTTTTATTTTTAGCTAGATAGGTGTTAATTAATTTGATTTATTTCCATCATGCTTACCATCAAGTCACTGGGTCTTCAGATCTCAGACCTCAGCAATTACATCAATGCAGTACAATAATAATGCCTGGTACTTATAGAGTGCTTTAGAATATTTCATGCACTTCACATACTCAGTAATTCTCATAATGACCCTGCGCAGCCAATCTATATACTTATTCTCATATTTTAGATGGGCGGGTTGAGACTGAGACGTATTTGTTTGCCTAAGGCCACCTAGGGAGATTATGGCCAACAGGAGCCTTGAACTGGGAATTCCTGGTTCACACTTCAGCTTCTTCATTGTAACATGCAAACTCTCCACATAATAATACAAAACGAAACCTTATACAGTCAAATTTTGATGGCATAGCTTACTTCAATAAGAGACATGAAGAAGTCAAGAAAAGAGCATCAGTATTATTTGCACCTCCCATGTTATTCACACATTAGAAAAACCCAGTAGATTCAGGATTTAGCAACAGAAGTTGTTTCGGATATGAGGACTAAATCCTCAATTATAGGTTACTGGAATCAGATTATGCCTAGTATTTTGTCTTGCCACAGACACACACCTGCATAACAGCAATGTAGGTCTCCCTGTAAACATGCAGACCTTACTCACTTTGTTCTTCTACTAAGATAATCCGGATAAAACATCCCCCGGCCCTTGTGGCTGTGGGGCTGGGGAGACGCCTTTGCCTCCCAGTTGGGAGAGGCGGGCTGTTGGTTGGGTGCCAAAAAGCACCACATACGGGCCTCCGGAGGGGGCAGGGCCAAAAGGCTTAAAGTTTGGCCCCTGCCCTCCCCAATAGCAGTCCTGTTTGGGTTTCGGCCCACCCCCCCGCCCACCCTCTTGATAGTGCAAGCTTTGACTGGTCACCCAGTTTTGGGGGCCAGGTAGGAATATTTTGCCCCTTCCTGATTGGCAATTGGTGGGAGGTGTTTTTGCCTACCCTGTACTGTGGCAGTGATGCAGGGGTTTGTAGGGGTGGAGCTGTGTTAGCTAGGTTGGTCACATATTGTTAGGCAGGGTTCTATGAGGATATAGATTGCAGTCTGGTGAGCACCAGCTGACACCTCTTCTTTGGAGTTGAAGGGGTACTGTGAGTACAGTCCTTGTGCCTTGCGGCCCGGGGCAGGGAAAGCAGACTGCCTTTGGGACCACCCTGATTAGGTCCTCCCTTTGAGCCTTGCGGCTCAGGGGATGGGGCTACAGGGTTGTCTTGCAATTGCTAGCTGGCCGGGCGTGAACCACTGCTAATGGCTCTTGCTCAGGGCAGGGTGGCTCACCCTATGTCATGAGGTAAGGGAGGGGTCATGGACCCCTGGCCTTGACCATACCGCAACCTGCATTGCCCTTGCCATTAGTTCCAGTTAACGTTGTCAGTTAGTAAAGTGACCCTATAGTTAACCCAACATTTGTGTCTGCCTCTTTATTCCAGTTTGGAGGGGAAAAGTTTGAGCCAGAATGACCAATGTCGGTGATCCAATCTGAAGGTGTAACTTTAGCAAACCCAGCCTGCAAAGGAAGGTTCACAGAATAGGATTCTGGTTATTTCCCATAAAGGTATATCTTTTTTTTACCTTGCTCTGGTTTATTCAGTGTCATTCTCTTTATTTAGGTACAAGACACATATAACATGATCTTGAAGGTGCTGATTCCAGAATAATGCCCAAAAATGATTGTATGTTTTTTAAAAAGAAACCTTGTCACTTTATACATTACAGGTTTGCTTATGGGCTGAATCTATGATTCTGGGACCTTCAGTCTTGGTGAAACCAAATAATGGTAAGCATCTAAGAGTGCTGTTCATAAGTTTCCAAAACAATAGTTTCTTTTAGTTGTTGGCTAGACCTGGTCAGTTATCATTCAGTACTTTGGCCCAGAGTGATTCATTCACAGACTGATCCATTCACAACATATTACATTCACCTCTGCACCGTAGTACATAGGGCTCATTGACACTATTCAAATTACTGACTTTTATGTATTGTACCCCAATAACTTTAACTTAATACACTTACCTTACAAAATTGGCCTTTCGCATGTCAGCACGGAACTGTAAGGGTACAATAAACTGTATCTTTCTTTATATGTTTATATGCAAATGTATACCTGTCTGTCAACCTAACATGGATTCTGAAAGCATCTAACATCCAAGTAACAAAATACAACTACAAAACCAGAAAATATTAAAATGATATCTGTAAAGCTAAAAGAAATCATATCTTATGTACACATAAACATGAATCTGCATTATACTAAATAGAGAGCCAGTTTGGTGTAGTGGTTAAGTGTGCGGAATCTAATCTGGGAGAACCGGGTTTGATTCCCCACTCCTCCACTTGCACCTGGCTGGATGACCTTGGGCAAGCCGTAGCTCTGATAAGAGCTGTCCTTGAAAAAGAGCAGTTTCTGTCAAGAGCTCTCTCAGCCGCACCTACCACACAGGGTGTCTGTTGTGGGGAGGGGAAGGGAAAGGAGATCGTAAGCCACTCTGAGACTCCTTCGTGTAGTGAAGGGCAGGGTATAAATCCAATATCTTCTTCTTCTCTAAATCAGATGAAGGAGATCCATCAAGGTGAGTATTGTCTGCTCTGAATGGCAGCAGTTCTCCAAGGTCTCAAGTAGGTCTTTACGATTACCCTCTTCCTGATTCTTTTAACTGGAGTTTCCCAGAACTGAACTTAAGATGTTCTGCATGAAAAGCAGATGTTCTACCACTGAGCCATAGCTCCATCCCACATCACACACACAAAAATAAAAACAATGAAAAATAAAATTGCTACTAGGTTGGCTGCCTTACAGCTCCTGAACCGTCATGATCTGTCCTGGGTCCTTGAGAAAGAGCACACTACAAATCAGAACTGAAATGCTAGGTCCCTTTGGATCCACTTTCTTCCCAGTCCAATGTCACAATTCCCTTTCAGCCCATGCCATTTTGTGCAAAAAAAATCACACAAGCCCCCCCCCCACACACTATAAATTAATGAGTTGGCCTGCCATGAATACACTGGTGAGTGAAAATCTTGTTTGTTCTATTAAGGCAAAACAAGCTTATGCTTGGCTGTAAAAATGCCCCCCTGAGGCAAGCATCATAAATTAAGCGCAAATCATAAACTGTGATGTACAAACAACACACATACCCCAGTCTCTATTCGCTGAGAAAGCTTTAGCCAGTCTCATTTCATCACCAACCAAGATAGCTTATGCCACAAAGATAATTTCAATCTAATATTTATAAGGCACAGTTTGCATTGCAGGGCACTAATGATTCAGTAATTTGCCCTTTCAAATAAATATTGTGCAAATATTTCTACAACTGCTCTTTTTGCCTTCTCACAGCCTTTTTCAACATTTCTTTCTTGTCTTGCTTGTGACTTAAGAAACACTCTATTCTGGAGGGCACGGCTGACAGCGTCTGAGCTAGAGCAGCTGCCCTCTAGAATGAGATGCAGTAAAGCATGGAAGATGCCAACCAGGAATATGAGACAGCTGGAAAGGAAAGTTCACTTTCTTTCTAGTGGGAGAAGATTTTGAAGAGACTGGGATTTGTAGTGGAATGATAAGCAGCATCCTTAGAGTTGATAGAAGGAAAATTATAAAGGGCAGGCCTTTTTTTTTGTAGAAAAAGCCCAGCAGGAACTCATGAGCATAATAGATCACACCCAACAGCAGAAACTCATTAGCATATTAGGCCACACCCATGACAATACAGCTCATTAGCATATTAGGCCACACACCCCATGTTACCAGATGTATGGTCATCCAGCCACACCCACCTTTTGCTTCTTATTCTGTTTACCTTGTTTGTTGCCAAAACCCAGGGCTTTTTGCAAGTTAGGTCATACACCCCTAATTGTAGCCAATCTTAATGAGTTCCTGCTGTTGGGTGTGGCCTATTATGCTAATGAGTTCCTGCTGGGTGTGGCCAACTCGGGAGCCAGCCAGAACTCCGTTCCTGTACGTTCCTGCCCAAAAATAGCCCTGATAAAGGGTATGCAGTGCCCACTGCAAGGAAAGGGATATGTTCCACAGCCCTACAATACAGAATGTGTCGCTTCGGAGAATATCATGCACAGAATTTCCTCTTATTCTGAAATACTAAAAGAAAAGGAGAAACTGGTAGGAAGAACTTCCTGTCAAAGAGGGAGAAAAGCACAAGAAGTCAAATCCTTAATTCAAAGGAAGAAGTATGAATAGGAGTGACTGTTGTAAGCAAGAAAGTTTTCAAGGGAGAATGATATTATTAGCTTGCTTAGGAGATGCACCATTTCTGAACTGGCCCAGAGATCTGGAAATATGAAAGCAACAACTCCTCAGGGAAGATATGGTAGGACAAGGACTTCGTTTTCCAGTGCTCACAGGGCTCAGTTTACATTCTGTGGGGGGATCAAGGTTGTTTTCTTGTCTAATGGGAAAAGATACCCAAAGTAAAGGAGCTTTTTAAATATTGACACTTCCTTTGTGAGGTCCTGACAGGGGACACTATCACTCCAGATCTGAGAGTATAGCAGGATCCATTCTGGAAGAACACTGAGGGATTGGTTTCGAAGAAATTACCTTAAACCATTAAGAAAGACCAAGGAAGCTAGCATTGTGATGGGAAGATTGGAAAAGGCTGCAGTATGAGAGGGAATATGAGTAATAAGAGCACATGCCAATTAAGGTCCTACTTGCTGGGTTGTCGTCACTATATCAGGTGAGAATAAGAGCCGGAAAGCAAGTCATTTACTGTAACAGGGCCCATAATGTTGAACTGCTTTCTGGAAACTTCCCCAAATTTCCAGAAAGGATGCAAAGCATTTCTTTATCAGATAGTATTTTAATTGTCAACTTCTGTTCAGGTTATGTTCTGTCTATGTTTTTGTTCTGAAGGGCGGAATGAATTGGGTTTTTAGAATTTTTGTTTTAGTTTATATCTTTGATAATGTTATTTTTCAAACACCTATAAAGGCTGTATAAAATATCTTAAATGTATAAACTCTGAGGTGATTAGGCAGCAGCCATTTTATACTAAATTCTAGAAGCTTTAAAATGTGTTCCTTCCCACCTCCCTTTGCCTTAAATTGTACTTGATGAAAAAGCATTTAATATATTAAAATATTTTAATATGGGCCAATGTTTAAGGGGTTTAAACATTATTTTTTAAAACAATCTGACTTTTTTTTCTGTCCTGAAAATAATATTGAAAGGCACTGGAAACAAAACAAATGTTTCCATCACTTACAATAGAGCGGCTCATGATTATTTTGCAAAAGAAACATCTGATAAAACAGATTTTTTTTTCTGCATTATGTTCCCCCTGTCATGTCACTTAATTGGGAAAGAACAGAACTGAGGGACAAAGATCTTCAATATCCTGACAAACATTATAAATATGATATCATGCAGTTTTTAAACTCTGAGGGCTCAGGTAGTTGTTCTTCTGGTTACCTTTTAGCATTCAATGCAGCTATGTACATTTATCTTCTATAAACTGTAGTTGCCCCATGATTTCTAGTGAGAACCCCTGCCGGACCCATGACACAAGAATAGCACACATTCCCTTCTCCTGAGTTCTCTAGAACTGAAGACAATTGGAGGGATTCTCCCCTGTCGCTCTGAGCCTTGGAGACTGCCAGCATTTCTGCTTATTATGAAGCTGAGTATGATATGATACCTAATACTCATCCTCCCCTGAGATCTTTAGCATGTTTAAATGACTTGAGATAGGGGAGGTCTCTCATCTGCATTGAGCTTGACAGAACAGGTATTACAGTACAATTGTAAACAGAGTGACAACCTTCTAAATCCCATAAATGTTCAATGGATTTAGAAGAATGTTACTCTGTCTAGGATTAGACTAGTACTGCTTAGGGTTGCCAGCCTCCAGGTAATGGCTGGAAATCTCCCACCATTACAACTGATCTCCAGGTGACAGAGATCAGTTCACCAGGAGAAAATGGCCAGTTTGGAAGGTGGGCTCTATGGCATTGTATCTCACTGAAGTCTCTCCCTTCCCCAAACACCACCCTCCTCAGGCTCCACCCCCAAAATCCCCAGGTATTTCCCAGCCTGCAGCTGGCAACCCTATTACTGCTTCAGCCTGCTTCATAACTTAGTATGGCACAATAGGGGAGTGGTGGCACAGTGGATCTATCCCACTGTCTTAACATCCGAACTGTGTCAGTTCGAGCCCCGCGCTGGTGTGAGCAGCCAGCCTGTTGTCCCCAGCTCATCGTCCACCCAGCGATTCGAAAGCCTCGGTGAGTAGATAAAATGGGAACCACTCCTTAGAGAGGGTGGGCACACCAACTCCCCTGTGGGAAGGTGTTAGCTGTCGGTTGGGATGTCCTGCTCCAGGATCAGAAAGGCGGAAGAAACTACTCGGCTACAAAAATCCCTGCAGTGGGATGCACCGGCCAGGCAGTGGCAGTGTGGCGATACGACATACGGATCCTGAAGCCCCAACGTCATCAAGCTGGTCAACGCAGCCGTTCAGGACATGACTGATACAAGCCAGAGATGTTTCTACCGTGCAGTTACAGCATGTGCAATTAAAAAAAATGAATTATATGTTGTCTTTCCTATCCCCTATGAAACATTGTTAGTCCCCTGTCTAAAAGTGTAACTGTAAATCACTTTGAGCCCACTTGTGGGGAAAGTGATTAATAAATCGAAAGCATTGTTGTTGTTGTTGTTGTTGTTGTTGTTGTTGTTGTTGTTATTATTATTAATAAAAGTGCCCCCACCTCTTCCCTGAGCCTTCTGGGACAGAAACGGGGTATGTCTTCTCTATTGTTCTGGGCTAATGGCAGGGTTCCAAATATGCTGAAAAATAATAATTGATCATAGAGGCATTTACATCTCTTTCAGAAGCCAAGAGCCTTATGCTTCTGTTATAATGTTATTTAAAGTGTTATGGAAAATAGAAGACCTCTGAAAGTTTTAACAGATTAACAAATACATTAAATGTCAGTATCCAAACTTTTCATGGTAGTGCCTTTCAATATTATTTTCAGGACAGAAAAAAAAGTCAGATTGTTTTAAAAAATAATGTTTAAACCCCTTAAACATTGGCCCATATTAAAATATTTTTATGTATTAAATGCATTTTCATCAAGTATTGTGAGCTGAGTTGTACTGAATTCCTTAACTCAATATACAATAGAACTAGGATGCTTGTGCCAGAACTAAGAGTTTCTTATTAAAATACCGTAATAATGCTATCTCAAGAATTTGCTTTTCCTCTGACCTACTTTAATTTGATTACCAAATACAACATCAGAAAGAGAAGCCCAAGGATTGGGCGGCTGCAAGCAGCAATATAAAGGATTGGGCGGCTGCAAGCAGCAATATAAAGAACCTGCAAGCAGCAGGTTTTCCCCCCCAGTCCTTTATCTACCATTCCCCCCATCTGTCTCTAGGTATGTCACACAACAGTGGAATAAAAGAAACAGATTAAAGGTCTGGATTAGATGAAGCTGGAGTAAGGAGTAGAAGAAGTTACACTTGAAAACATACAAGAAAAAGCCTCCAGGCTGAGTCCAGTGGGCAGCAGATCTCGGGCAAAAGCCTTTCTCATTTTTGCTAGGGATTGAATGTCAACCCTTGTGGAGAAATGCACCTCAGTTTGGGCTACATCACACTAGGTACAGTTTTGGGGCTGCAAAACCACCACATTCATTCCAAGAAGTTTCTCTGTCAGTACAAGGACAGGAAGCAGGATAACAGTTCATTGCTTTCAAGCCCTCCCCCATCTTATTGGTGGCTTTCAGAAGCACCTAGTATTTACACAAATGCTTCTAGCCAGGAGAGAATGATCAAAGGGCCATCTCTGTCCAGTGCTTTGCAGGCAAACTCAGTCAGTTCTCCTCTAGAGCAGTGCCCTCAGGTCTAGAATGACAAGGTGCTGGTAGCCTGGAGCTAGAATTGAAGGCAAGGAAGTGGAGACAGAGAGCTGGCACACAGGCTTGCACCTAGTAGACGGGAAGATCCAGCAAGGAAAGTTTCCTCAAGCCTTGGCTCAATATAGGGTTGCCAGCTCTGGGTTGGGAAATACCTGGAGGTTTTGGGGATGGAGCCTGAGGATCATGGGGTTTGGGGAGGGGACAGACTCAAATGGGGTATAATGCCATAAACTCCACCTTCCAAAGTAGCCATTTTCTCCAGGTGAACTGACCTCCATTGCCTGGAGAGCAGCTGTAATAGTAGGAGATCTCCAGCCACCACCTGGAGGCTGGCAACCCTAGCTAAACAGGCTGGGAAGTAATCAGGTTCAGCTGCCCTGCTGGCAGGTTGAGTTCCTGTGGCTGCATGTGCTGGATCCTGTGACAAATTATTGTTCTCTGGCTTTGGGATGGGGTTGTGTGCAGCCAGTTGAGCACTTCTGCCTCCTTTGGGCCACCTAGGACCGAGCCTTCTATCATTCCAGCAGAGTGGTAGTGTCCCCTGGGGGGCTGGGTTCATGTTCTGTCCAATGGAGTCCTGTTGACTATTTCAGGGGCCAGTGGCAAGGCCTCAAATACCATCTCAGGCAGGATGGCTTCTGGTGCTGCAGATGGTTTGGCCATTTTACGCTCTCCCTGGTCCTGCTGGTCCTTCTCAGCTGGTAGCCTTGGCCCTTGGGCTCTTCCTCTGAAGATTCTGACTCTGAATGGCTGAGCTGGTCAGTGGGGGTCATGACAATCTCTCACCCTGGTAGGAATGTGATACCTAGGAGGTGGCAGAGATTTGGGAGATGACATGAAGAGAAGGACTGAACCACAGTGGTGGTGGGGAGACAAAGAGAGGCAATACATTTCCTGGACATGAGCGGAATGCATGGTTCATTTTGGGGTGATTTCACCTGGGGATAACTTAGAGGAAGCAGCTCCTGCATGTAGGCTCCACCTTGATGGGTATCATTACTATGTGAAGCTAACAAAGGGTCAGGTGGCCTAGACAAAGACGTAAGGTAATGGATGACAGATAGAATGCTGAAACTTTAAGACTAAGGAACCTGCCTTAGAATAACAATAGTCAGGGTATGTGCAGACAAGGGACAGAGAATTGTATGCATGCACCTTTACTTTATAACCTTGCTCAATCAACTGCTGTGGACATTTTATTATTATTGTTGTTGTTTTTGTTGTTGTTAATAATGGTGAGGATGATGCCATCCCTCCAGAGACTAGAATGAAAGCATAAGAGGCAGGCACTAGGTGGAGTCTGCAAATGGCAGAGTGCTAGGGGTGCTGGCCTTTTTAATGGGAAATATTCTAATTGACTAGATGCTGGCAACATAAATACCCAGAGAGAAATGAGGAACACCTCTTGGAGTTGGGGTGGCTCAAGAGAGCAGTGTCTCTCTTAGTGGGAAATACTCTACTCAGTCAGCTGGTAGTAGTATAAATACTCAGAGAGAAGTAAGAAATGGTTCCAAGAGTCAGGGGAGCTCGGGAGAGCAGTGTACCTGGGATGGCCATTGAGTGTCTCAGCCTCCCAGAGTGCCAAAGCAGGATGATGCTCAGAGGCCAGCGAGGTGTTCTGTGACAGACCTACATGCAACATGCAACATTCACACTCTACCACTGAGCTATGACTGTCTTTCTTACTTTAAAGCCTCTGCATCTGATGCACAGCATCTTTGTTGTATCATTAAATTAACATTTCTTTTTATTACTGTGTGATCTTGAATGCAGACAATTCTACTGTCATACAAAGGAACTCCTCTGGGAACAATTACTGGAATTTTCCTCTGGAAAGGGCTGTATAGGTATAAGAAGAATAAAGAAACAACACCCATTTAGGAGACAGCTTTAATTCTAAGTCACTTTCTTTGCTAAAACAGAAAAAAATAAGAATATATTGCCTTCTCAAAAGATTGAAACTGTAATAAGTGTGATAACTTCTGGATTGGTTGTATTACTAAAGGGTACTGAAATTATGTCAATCCCCTTGAAAATCCCATTTTTTGTCTTTCAAATTATAATAAAAGCACATTGGTTTTGTTTAGCAAAACCAAAGGGGAAGTGGAGGGGTTAAGTATTTTCCCCCTTCCTGCACAGCCTCTGTCTGAATTGTGTCACAATTTACATTTTACATATCGATAGGTATCTGTCATCTTCAGCAAGTCTGTGTCTTGAAATTATCTGCAGAAGAGGGTTTTAAAAAAAATAGAACATTCCCTTTGAGCAGGAATTTGGGGTCTTTAAGAACCCAAGCAAGTAACTTATTAGAATACAAATACTTTAATTTTCCACTGATTAAATCATGTGTTGTCACAAGAACTCTGTGAGACAGCCAACTCTTATTGTCATTTTGTAAACAGGTTGTTATTAATTACAGTTAAAACACCATTGAAGTATGTGGTACAAAAAGACAAGCTCCTCTCCAAAAGAGTTTGTAATGTGAGATTTGACAGAAGAGAAATAAGCATATCTTGAGTCAGCCCATTGGCCTGTCTAGTTCTGTGTTACCCTCTCGGAATCCAGTGATTCTCTAGGATAGTGATACTCACTCCATGGTTTGTGGAGAGCCGTATTTGCTACAACAGAGCCACATGACTAATGTGTGCCCTGTGTGCTTTCCTAATAAAGATACTCATACAATACAAGATGGTTTTAATTCCGTCTCTTTACATCAAGGATGCTCACAGCTTATCCATCCTCCAATCCATGTAGTGGTAGATGTTTTCAGATGAGAACCAACTGACAACTATAACCCTCACCAGACAATGGCCTCACCTACTTTCCTGAAATGTGCTACACTTGGGAATACTGCTCAGAAGAGCCAGAGGTGGCATATCCAAAAGCCACATGTGACTATCTCTGTTCTAGGGTCTTAGAAACAGGATGTTCTCTATCAGCACCTGCTACAAAGAACTGGAAATAGCAGAGAAATTTGCAAAGCAAACGTTTGACCACTGAGCCAGGGCCCTTCTTCTGGAAAGAAGTTGGATGCAGTGATAAACAGGGAAAGCATTGTTGTTAATTTTAATTATAGATATCATATGGTCTTTGGACACAAGGGATTTGAAGAAAGTAAAAGAGGTGACATGACAGTCATTTGAGAGTGGTACTATAAAGTTTACACAAAGCTTTAACTTTTATTGAATAAATCAGTAATTTATCTTGTCCATACTGACACTATTGTGCAACCTCAACTTCATTTTGTTGTTGTTGTTCAGTCGCACAGTCGAGTCCGACTCTTCGTGACCCCATGGACCAGCTCCCGCCAGGCCTTCTGGTCTTCCACCGTCCTCTGAAGTGTGCTCAATTTCATGTTCGTTGCATCTATGACACTGTCTAACCATCTCATTTTTTGCCGTCCCTGTCTTCTTTGACCTTCAATCTTTCCCAGCGTTAGGGTCTTCTCCAGTGAGTGCTCCCTTCTCATTTGGTGGCCAAAGTATTTGAGCTTCAGTTTCATTATCTGGCCTTCCAGGGAACAGTCAGGGTTGATTTCTTTTAGGATTGACTGATTTGTTCTTCTTGCAGTCCAAGGGACTCTCAAGGGTCTTCTCCAGCACCATAGTTCAAAAGAATCTATTCTTCGGCGCTCGGCCTTCCTTACAGTCCAACTCTCGCAGCCATACATGACTACTGGGAATACCATTGCTTTTACTATGCGGACTTTTGTTGGCAGGGTGATGTCTCTACTTTTTATCATGCTGTTTAGGTTCGCCATCGCTGTCCTCCCAAGGAGCAGACGTCTTTTAATTTCATGGCTGCTGTCACAGTCTGCGGTGATCTGGGATCCCAGGAACGTGAAGTCTGTCACTACTTCCATGACTTCCCCTTCTATTTGCCAAGGAGTGATGGGGGCGGATGCCATGATCTTAGTTTTTTTGATGTTGAGCTTCAAGCCCACTTTTGCGCTTTCCTCTTTTACCCTGAGCAAGAGGCTCTTAAGGTCCTCTTCACTTTCTGCCATCAGAGTGGTATCGTCTGCATATCTGAGGTTGTTGATCTTTTCCCCAGCAATCTTAATTCCCACTTGTGATTCATCTAGGCCAGCATTTTGCATGATGTACTCTGCATATATATGAAATAAGCAAGGCGACAATATACATCCTTGTCGTACTCCTTTTCCTATGCTAAACCAATCAGTTGTTCCATATCTGGTTCTAACTGTCGCTTCTTGACCCTTATACAGGTTTCCCAAGAGACATGTGAGGTGGTCTGGTACTCCCATCTTTTTAAGGACCTGCCATAGTTTGTTGTGATCCACACAGTCAAAAGCTTTAGCATAGTCAATGAAGCAGAAGTAGATGTTTTTCTGGTACTCTCTTGCTTTCTCCATAATCCAGCGAATGTTGGCAATTTGATCTCTAGTTCCTCTACCTCTTCGAAACTTCATTGGCTGTACCCAAAGTCTAGTATTATGGAAGAGAGAGAAAATGTCTTCTGCACCTACTTTTTTCACCCCATGTATACTTTTATAAATGTCTGCTGTCTTCTCTTGGTCATTTCCCACCCCTGTATATTTCTATATTTCCCCAGACTCTTTAGCTTCTTCTCGTAGGAAATGTGCTCCACTCCCTTTATCATCTTGGTTGGTCCTTAGGCAAGATCAACTTCCTTTAGCCTTAGGATAAATGTCATTGTATTTACAAAGGCTGTGTCTGCAGCACTTATATCTCTTTTATGCATATAGCTGTAAGGTAATAAATGATAAAATATGTTATCCTGAAGCAAACCCTATCTTGAATATTTTTCTTGGAGAAATTTAATAGTTGCCTGACTAGCCACAGGGGACACTGTCATTTTTAACTTGAATCATTCCCAATTCTCCACTTGGAAGAATTTTAGGAAAGAGATGCTGCTTAGTCGTACCAGGGAGGCCCCTTGTTCTCCCCTGTGTTTTATAACTTTGGCCTATTATGCACGGGTGTTTTGCCTCGCTTTCACCATGCATGTCTGTTGGGTTTTCTTTTTTATTCTGCATTGTCGTCCCCCCCTTTCAGAGCTCAGTTCGCTTCCCATTCGCTATTTTCCTGGGGTTTTTTAGAGTGATTTTGTGCTGGGTTTTCCTTTGCTTTGATTCCAAGGCAAAGGTAATTCAAAAGCATACAGATTCCTTCAGATTTTTCCTCCCCACCCTTTCCCCAGCCCCTCATAGGCCACTCCCATGCTCACATCCAGGTTGTTCCACCCACTCTGTATCTTCCAGCATTCCCTTGTTGTTTTATGTTTTAAAAAATGTTTACAAGCAATCTGAGTCTAGCAAAATAAGACTAATGCTAGTCTCAGATCAATGTAAAAAAAAAAAAGAAATGACTGAAAGTGCCCCCGCCTCAGTCAATGGGAGCATGGCTGCAGCTGAAAGGGAAAGCAGCAGGCAAGAGGACAGGACGGTTTCCTTGAGGTCCCCTGCTGAAACCAGTTCTGGGTGGATCTGTGCAAACATGGCCAGTGGGGCAAGAGAGCACTAGCATGGGGGGAAAGCACGCAAGTGGGGCGAACATTCACCGAGGTTGCCTGAGTCTCTGCATGCTTTTCTGTTTCCAAGAAGAGGCGTGGTCATGCTCCTTGTCCATGGGGGGCTTCTCACATGTCAGAGTCCCCTGCTCAGCTCAAAAGCATTGCCGCTCTCCAGTGGTCTAGAGTGGTGGCCATTGCAGCACCTTGGGGGCAGCATCTCTATACAGCAGGACTGGCCACACTCGAGAACACCGGGGTGGGGGCCACTTCAAAACTGCGGAGAGTCTCACCCCTGGTGGTGAAAGAAGATGGGGCTGGGAGGTGGGTAGGAAGAGGAGGAGGAGGAGGAGGAGGAGGAGGAGGAGAAGGAGAAGAAGAAGAAGAAGAAGAAGAAGAAGAAGAAGAAGAAGAAGAAGAAGAGGTGGATTTATACCTTGCCCTTCACTCAAAGTCTCAAGAGTGGCTTACAATCTTCTTCCCTTCCTCTCCCTACAACAGACACCGTGTGAGGTAGGTGAGACTGAGAGAGCTCTGAGAGAACTGTGGCTGACCCAAGGTCACCCAGCTGGCTTTATGTGGAGGAGTGGGGAATCTAACCCAGTTCTTCAGATCAGAGCCCACTGCTCTTAAACCAATACACCAAACTGGAAGAGCTGCAAAGAACCACCAGAGGAAGACCTGAAGCTGACAGAAGTGGCAGCACACCAGGCACCTTCTCTCACCTTATGAATTCTGCTGTTGCAAGCCTTGGCGGTTGATCAGTCCACAGGGAGGAGAGAAGGGGAGAGGCCCTGGTGGCGTGTTCACACAGTGGCAATTGGGCTGCCCTCTCCTGTCACCCGGTTTAAACTGGGCAATGGGAGGAGACGGCACAGAGCTGCACCTGCGGGGAACCATCAGCCCCCCACATGCATAATGAGCCTGGCTGGCTGCCCTCTCACAGCTTGCAATGCCAGTGCCAGAGGGTTCTGCCATCCATTCTGTACACTCGTCATGTTCCTCCATATTAGGGTATTGTGTGGCTCTTTCCCATTTTTCACAGTGGCCGATAACACAGCAGAGAATCTCCTACCGCTCGGCAATATGGCAAACCGGGCTTCCCAGCTGCTTCTCAGTTGCAGAAAAAGTCTGGTCATTTTCAACAGTGGTATTTCCCCCATTTGCTTTCTGCACCCTTTCATTTAAGGAACTTATGCTAAAATGCATGTGAAAAACCTGAACTATGAGGATTTAAATGGAATGCACTTCCTGGGTGCTACTGCGCAGCTGCAATAGGGCAATCACGTAAATTAAAAAAACAACAACTTTGGACATCACCCCCCACATGTCACAAGTCACGCTCCACCCTGATTTAGAAAAGGTACATTTTAAAACATTGCAGCTGCAGAATGAATACAGCAGAGGAAAAAGAATGGGGCATAAGGTGGGAATGGAATCCAAAGTCAAGTTTAAAGGCGTACTTCTTGGAAAATCTGCACTAAACTGTGCATGCATAATGGGCCTTTGAGGAGGAGTATAATTGTGTACATAGTGGAAGGAAAGATAAGTTAATCCGATTAATGGTACACAGTTGGGCAACACCTGGAATACCAGATAATGCTTTTCTGATGAAAAAAAATGAAGAGAATTTGTGGGGCTTAATGGAATATTTTACACAGCAATCCTAAACCCCAGATGCCAGAATACAGTGCTGGGATGGCAACTCTATATCCTATGTTCTCTCAGCAAAGAACAAAATATTTGCAAAAAGACCCAACTCCATGGAGCTGAGAGCATAGCGATTGGCCTGGAATCCATAGAGGTATTGCTCACAACCAGGATTCGTGAAGAGCCATGCTCTCAGAGCCCCCATGCCAGCCGTATACTGAAGCAATCAGCCAAGCTGAACCAACACACACCTTCCTGGAATCGTCCCTCGGCCACTTACCCACAGAGCACAACGACAGAAAGGACAAAGGAAGCCCAGCATTCTCAACCATATGAGGACTGCTAGGTGCCCAATACAATACCTGAAGCTACTGCTCTCCTGAGAGCTCCATAGACAACAGCTTAAATCTCCTCTGGAAATCACATTTGCCTTTGAGAGGTGGACATACAGGGAAGAAAGCATGGGCAGCCCGGCCATATCAGCCAGGCATCTCCATGGCTCGCATGCAAGAGGAAACCTCCACAGAAAGTCCAGGACCACTCCTACATAAGGATTTGGGTCACGGGGAGTACAGGGAGTACAGGGAGTAGAGGGAATCATGCCCCAAGAAGCAGCTTTGTACAAGGCAAAGCAAACTAAGGAACTGGGACACCAACAAGGGAGCATACAACAAAGCCTTCTAGAAGGTGTTCTTATGGTCTCCTCACTAAGGAGAAATGTTTAAGGAGTTTCCCTGAGACGGATGCTGGGGGAAAGGCAAAACTTACTTTTGTCCAGTAACAAGCCTATCAAAAGCAAAAGAGGAGAAGGAGGCACAAAAAGAACAGACACCATACTCACACGCATCATAGCATCACTCTAACCATACAACCCCCTAGGTATACAGGAATAAGGTACATTAGGGAGGTATCTGGATTCCTTCATTATGTTTGGTATGAAAACCAGTCACATAACACTGGAGCACAAATGACGGCAGAGAAAGCCATCGAGCAAAAGAGGCTTAACATGCCTGAAGTAGCCCTCAGCCAGCAACCCCTTGGAGACTAGCAGGGGTGTGACTGATCTTAATGGCGTCCCAGGATGTCACAACCTCCTGTTTGGCTACATAACTGGAAATGGTGTTGGGGGATGCCATGGAGCCCCTCCATCTTCTCCCTGCTGCTCTGCTGAATCCTGGTGTGGGACTGGGAAGTGCTAGCAGGGGTCCTCCCACCAGTGGTGAGCAAATGGAAACCAGAGCCTGAAGTCACTGTTCGAAGCATGTAGTAAGTTACCAGACAGCCCTTGAATGAGTTCAAAGCACAACTGAGGCATAAGATGTATGGGGCTACCAACTGTCCTGCTGGAGCAAGGCTTCTGTGCCTTTGAAAGCTGCAGATAATATAGCAGACTCACCTGGCAGAGCTGTCCCTATCACTGGTCACTCATAACAGATACAACTCTGCTGATCAAACAGCTATCTGTTAAGCAGCTTGCTATGGTGCAAGAACCAAGCTGGAAGACAGAGTGGGCAGTCACATAACAGAGCAGGTAGATGCATACTGATGACTGCAGCTTTGCTCATGTTGTAGGCTCAACGGTATCCATCCTAGCCTCTCCTCTGGCTGGAAAGCTCCCTGCAAGAAGCCAAAAGTGACACTAGGACAAAAATGTTCTACAGCAGTAACAAAACTGCATGTGGGCTCAGAAAATGCCGGTGTGAGCTATGGATTTAAGAGAGTGGTGCCACTCAGATGTTCTTTCTGTTCCTGTACCTCTCTCTATCCTCTTGGTGGTCACCCCATTGCAGGATTCACTAGCGGGGGGGGGGACATAATGTGGCCACCGTCATATTAAAGCAGCTGCACAGGAAATCTATCTGCAGTTTCTGTTTGTGCTGCTCTGCGGGGCTCTGATCCTGCAAGGCAAAGGGAGCCATGAATGCTTTGCCAGCAGTAGTAATGACCGGAGTGGCTGGCAGTCACCCACAAATGTGGTCATGCTCCCTGTTTTGCCCATTTGTAGCATGGCATTGTACATAATAACGGGGCACAAAATTCGTCATTGAAAAAAAATTAAAAATGTCAACTTCATTTTTTAAAAAAACCTCTGCAAATGTAAAGATTCTGAACTAGGGTTGTTAGTCCAGCACTGGAGTGCTAAAGAATGTTGGCATTTTGACATAACTTCTAGTGCAAAATTAATGTCACCGTGTCAGTACAACACTCTAGGATGTACCCAAAACTTTATGGAAAAAGCATAGAATTTTGGGCAACTCCTAGAGCATTGCATCAACATGGTGGCACCACTGCCAGGGTTACACTGGAAGTGACATTGGGGCATTGGGGCAACACCAACCTCTCCCCCCTCATTTTGCTTCCACTGCCCCACTGAGCAGGAGGAGGAGCTGGAAGCCTGGAGACAGAAGGTCTTCCCCCAAGTGGAGATCTAAAGGTAAGGTAAAGGTTTCCCTTGCTCAAAAGACTCTGACTCTAGAGGGTGGTGCTCGTCTCTGTTTCCAAGCCAAAGAACCAGCGCTGTCCAAAGATGTTTCCGTGGTCATGTGGCCGGCATGACTGAACACTGAGGCACACTGAATGCTGTTACCTTCCCACTGAAGCGGTACCTACCTACTTGCAATTTCTTGCTTTCAAACTGCTAGGTTGGCAGGAGCTGGGGCCAGAGATGGGAGCTCACTCTGTCATGCGGCACTAGGGTCTCGAACTGCCAAGCTACCGACCTTCCGGTCTGCAACTCAGAGTCTTAACTTCTGAGCCACCGCAGCCCCTCAGTGGCTAGCATGTTTATTATTCTGAACGAGTACCAGCCTTGAGATAGGAGATTTCAGTTTGGTGGACCTGAGCTGGAGGGGGGAGCAGAAAGTTGGGAAGCTGAGCCCAACCAGTTTCATGTTCAGCAAGTCCTAAAAATAGATGGAGCTTGTAGAATGTTTAATGGATTGTTTTTAATATTGTGATGTGGTTTTAATTGTAAGCTGCCTTGAGCAGGACTCTGAACAACAACAACAACAAGAGATTGGATTAATACCCACCCTCCACTCAGAGTGGCTTACAATCTCCTTCCCCCCCCCCCCACAACAGACACCCTGTGAGGTAGGTGGAGCTGAGAGAGCTCTGAGAGAACTACTATTGAGAGAACAGCTCTGAGAGAACTGTGAGTGACACAAGGTCACCCAGCTGGCTGCACGTGGAGGAGTGGGGAATCAAACCCAGTTCTCCAGGTTAGAGTACGCCACTCTTAATCACTACACCAAACTGGCTCTCAAACAGGTGGCACAGGTGGACAGGTGGGACAGAAATACCTGGTTTGAAGAATGCATTTTTTTCTGGCAGGTTTGAAATGAGCAAAACCTCCATGATGTGTTATAAAAGTTTTTTCCCTCTGACAAGAGAACATGCTGGAAGGGAGGAAGTTAGTCCAAATGTGTAGTGTATCCAGCCCTGACAGGGCCGGGCATGTCCGGACTTGCCCAGGGACAAAACCTCAAGCTTCGCGCCTAAAGACAATGGGTCAGTAGGATCCTAGACCAGCCCAATCAGAGGGCTAGGTCCCAGACCATGAGGCCAATAGGCCTCTCGGTTACTGTAAATAGCCTATCGGGAAGTGGGGGTGTGTTATGGTGGTGTGTCCTGAGGGAATATAAGCCGGCCTGCGAGCCGGCCAACTTTGTCTTGTTCCTGACTAATAAAAGTATGCTTAGCTGAAATCACTCTCCGTCTGCATACTTTTCAAAATGCTTTCCCGCTTACCTTCATACAAATGCTAGAAAGATCTAGCAAGAAAGATAATGGGTGGGTCAAGCTCTCCCCCTTCCCCAAGCAAGGAACATTTGAAGGTGTCTGGAGTTTAATGCTAGAGAGTCTTCAGGAAAGAAAACTCTGGGATCCTCAGGAAAAACTTTCTTGACTTGGCCTGACAGGGTCAGTGGGAGATATGATAAAAACTCCTTGCAGCAGGAAGGAGGTATCGTTACCGGCTAAATAACAGGAGAAACTTCCTAACTGTAAGAGTGGTTGAACAGTGGAACAGACTGCCTCAGAAGGTGGTGGATTCACTGGACATTTTCAAGCGGAGGCTGGATGGCCATCTTTCTGGTATGTTGTAGAGCTAATTTTTGGCTAGATGACCTGCAAGGTCCTTTCCAAGAGCCGGCCAACTTTGTCTTGTTCCTGACTAATAAAAGTATGCTTAGCTGAAATCACTCTCCGTCTGCATACTTTTCAAAATGCTTTCCCGCTTACCTTCATACAAATGCTAGAAAGATCTAGCAAGAAAGATAATGGGTGGGTCAAGCTCTCCCCCTTCCCCAAGCAAGGAACATTTGAAGGTGTCTGGAGTTTAATGCTAGAGAGTCTTCAGGAAAGAAAACTCTGGGATCCTCAGGAAAAACTTTCTTGACTTGGCCTGACAGGGTCAGTGGGAGATATGATAAAAACTCCTTGCAGCAGGAAGGAGGTATCGTTACCGGCTAAATAACAGGAGAAACTTCCTAACTGTAAGAGTGGTTGAACAGTGGAACAGACTGCCTCAGAAGGTGGTGGATTCACTGGACATTTTCAAGCGGAGGCTGGATGGCCATCTTTCTGGTATGTTGTAGAGCTAATTTTTGGCTAGATGACCTGCAAGGTCCTTTCCAACTCTAACATTCTATGATCTTCCAGACCTCTTGGAGAATGGGAGATGTGCCACAAGACTGGAGGAGGGCAGATGTTATCCCAGTTTTACAAAAAGGGAGGAGGGATGACCCAGGAAACTACAGGCCAGTCAGTCTGACCTCTGTCCCAGGGATGATACTGGAGCAGGTTTTAATGGGATTGATCTGTAAGCATCTAAAGGACAACTTGGTGATCCGGGAAAGTCAGCACGGATTTGTCCCCAACAACCTCATTTCCCTCTTTGATCTTACTAGAATTCAACGAGATCTGAACACACTGGAAAAGTGGGTGGATGTGAACAAGATGCAATTTAACAAGGATAAGTGCCAAGTTCTACATCTGGGTAACCAAAAAGAGTAATATGAATACTAGATGGGGGATACACTTCTGAGTAGCAGTTCATGTGAACAAGATCTTGAGGTAAGGGTGGACTGAAAGTTAAATATGAGCACCCAGTGAGATACAGCGACAAAAAGGGCTAATGCAATCTTGGGGTGTATCAACAGAGGCATAACATCCAAATCACAAGATGACAGGGGTCATTTCCTGCGGGAACGCACAGGAGCGGAGCTCCGGCAGTAAGGAACCCAGGGGGCGGGCATATGCAATAAGCCCCGCCCCCTGCTCCCAGCAGCCCTCAGTTGGGCCACAAGGAGCAAGAAGCAGCCAGGTAAGTTGCAGAGGGCCCCCTCCCGGCCTGCCTTCAGGTACAAGCTCTCCCTCGTCTGTGAGGGCAGATCTGTGCACACCCCCCCCCAAATAGCTAGCAATCCAAAACAGTCCAGTGGAGCCTGAGCGGTGGGTGTTGCCTTCTGACACACTTCCGGTGATGTCAGGGGGTGTGGCATATGCAAATAAGTTACACTGATAAGTTATGCTAATGAGCTCCTGCACCTCTTTTTCTACGAAATGACCCCTGCAAGATGTTATAGTCCTGCTGTATGTTGCATTGGTCAGGCTGAACCTGGAGTATTGCGTGCAGTTCTGGAGGCCTCCCTTCAGAAAGGATGTAGACAGAATGGAGCGGGTGCAGGGAAGAGTGACGAGGATGATTTTGGGCCTGGAGATGAAGCCCCATAGGAAAAGGCTGAGGAACTTGGGAAAGTTTAGTCTGGAGAAGATGAGATTGAGTGGGGACATGATTGCTCTCTTTAAGTGTTTGAAGGGCTGTCACTTAGAGGAGGGCAGGGATCTGCTCCTGTTGGCAGCAGAGGGTAGGACTCACAATAATGGGTTTAAATTAAGGGCGGGAAGGTACCAGCTGGATATTAGGAAAAACTTTTTTACAGTAAGAGTTGTGCAGCAGTGGAATCAGCTGCCTAGGGAGGTGGTGAGCTCCCCCTCACTGGCGGTCTTTAAGCAGTATCTGGACAAACACTTGTCAGGGATGCTCTAGGTTGATCCTGCATTGAGCAGGCGGTTGGACTAGATGGCCTCTTGAAACTGACATGACTAGTTTGAAACTGATAATAATGTTTCCAAGGCTGGAGAATTCCACCCCCTGTTGCTTTGAAGTTCGGTAAACATTTTGTTTGAGCAGGGATAATCTGTCTGGAAATGTATCCATTCACCAACCCACAGGAACCTACAGGAACTGCTTGAAAGCTCGTGGAAAGTTTGTGCGAGTTGATCTGCCACAAAGTCCAGTTTGTAAACCTTGAAGTGGCCAAAATTCATCACAGACTTTATTTCATAAGGTAGTTTGTGCCTATCCCTAAACACTAGCAGTGCACTCCTCAGCAGAGTTACACCCATCTAATTCCACTGAAGTTAGTGGTGTAATTCTGTTTAGGATTGCACTGTAAAAGATATATGGTGAGATGTGGCATAGAGTAAAGGGGAGACATAATTTCAGTGAGTCTACATGTTACTGTGGCGTGGATCCAGGTGGCCACATCTGCTGTAGAAGAAGAAGAAGAGATTGGATTTATACCCCGCCCTTCACTACCCAAAGGTGTCTCAGAGCGGCTTACAAACTCCTTTCCCTTCCCCTCCTCACAACAGACACCCCGTGAGGTGGGTGGGGCTGAGAGAGCTCTGACAGAAACTGCTCTTTTTCAAGAACAGCTGTGCCAGAACTATGGCTTGCCCAAGGTCATCCAGCCAGGTGTAAGTGGAGGAGTGGGGAATCAAACACGGTTCTCCCAGATTAGAGTCCATTCACTTAACCACTACACCAGTTTGGCCGTCTAATGGGCAATAATGTTGGATCCAGTATAACCCCAAGATTTTTAACTGAGTCAGCAAGGGTCAGCTGAACACCATTAAAAGTGGAGAGCATAATACCCTTCAAGTTCTCTGCTTTCCCAACCAGAATTACCTCTGTCTTTTCAGGGTTTAGTTTCAGTTTGTTCATGCTTAGCCAATTAACCACAGCAGCCAGACAGCTATTCAAGACTTCCACCTGGCTATCCACCTGGAGAAATAGATAGGGATATACAGAGCTAGGTATTGTCAGCATGGCTTGACCTGGACAGCACAGGCTAGCCTGATCTCATTAGAGCCTGGAAGCTAAGCAGGGCTGGCCTTGGTCAGTATTTGGATGGGAAACCATCACGGAATGCAGGGGTTGCTATGCAGAGGCAGGCAATGGCAAACCACCCCTGAATGTCTTTTGCCTGGAAAACCCTAGAGGGTCTCCATAAGTCAGCTGTCACTTGACACCAAAGAAAAATATCAACATATTGATGACAACCAACCCCAAAACTATGGATGATTTGTCCTAAGGGCTTTACATAGAGACTGAAATCATGGGGGAATCAGATTGCACCATGTGAAACCCTACGGAATAGGCCCCACACTGATAACTGGTTTCCAGCAGCAACCCTGTGAGTGTGATCTGAGAGGAATTATTTAAACCAGTTCAATACACATCCTGATACCTACTTCTACCAGGCTCCGAGTACCTCAAAAGATGGCATGATCCACTGTACCAAAGGCTGCAGATAAATCCAATAAGAGTAACAAAGAGTAACATGTCCTTTGTATACACTCAGATGTTGGTAATCATCTAAAACTAGCAGAGCTATCTCTGTCTCATAACTTGGCTTGAAATCAGACTGAAACGGGTCCAGCACAGATGAATTATCCAAAAAGACCTGGAGTTGGTCTGCTACTGCTCCCAATTGCTTTGTCCTGAAAGTGCTTAGGAGAGTTGTGATGGACTGCAAACTTAGAATCTCAAGCTGTACCATGGCTAGGATTGTCAAGTCTGGCAAGCATTGGAGATGGGGACATTGGGGTGGAGCACTGCCAGGAAACCTGAAAGTCAATGATCTCTAGGAACATCCAGAAATCCTGTGATATTACCATAGAGTTGCCAGCAATTTCTAGAAATCATTTCCAGGTTCTCCCAGTGGTAGCAGGAAATAGGAGCTGGGAGCAAGGCATCCCCTGACCCCACCAGAGGCTCAACAGGATTAACCGTGGCTGTATAGGCATGGTGGGAGGCTGGCATGGAGTTTTTGTTTTTTCACTTCCCTTGAGTTCAGTGGGAATTTGTATACCTCACTAGGTGTCCCCCCCCCCCTCCCGGTATACTGTTATGGTGGCAGTGGGGATGAGATGTGAGCTGAAGGATCCTAGACCCAACTAAGCCACAGTCCTCCCCAGCACACTCTCTAAAGTGCCCATTTCTGGTTCTTCTACACTGTTGCTAGATTTATTGTCAATAAGCACAATGCTAGCTGCAGATAAGCTTGTGCATCTCCATGTTATGCCAGCATAGTTGCTATCCATGGCACAGCCATGTGTTGTTAATGAAAAGGTATGCATTTCCCTGCAGTTAAAAACCAGTGGCGCAAATCTCAAGAGGAGATAAAGGATTTGGAGACAAGAAATGATGAAGTGTTGTACAACTTAAAAATCCTGTATTAATTATTATTTTAGAAGCTGATGTTCATTGGCAGGAGGCAAACAATAGCAAAACACCATGAAGTGAAATTAAAATAGAAACCAAGAGAAACCAAGTGGTGGTGTATTTGATCCTTGGGGTGTATCTTCACAAACTTACACCAGTTTTATACCAAGTAAATATTTTATCCCCCACCTTGGGAAAAAAGGGTTTATGGTAACTGTAGTTTTATTAAAGTGGTGAGCATTCTACTTGAATTCCCTAACTTCCTTCCAAAGACTACAGTTTCCAGTCTAAGCAGTTACACCCTTTCTAAGCCCACTGACTTCAGTGGGCTCAGAAGGATGTAACTGATTAGGATAGCACTACTAAAGAAGTTTAATTTTATAGCGTAGATTTATTGTCTGATTAAATCAGCTGGCCACAATCCAAAACATTGTTAAGCATGAGTTAACTCTTTGATGTTAAAGATCTTAAGTGACTCTAACTGTATATGAGACCATGGTTACAGCTGGAGTTGACATCTTCAGTTCAGAGGTGAAATGGTGTCCAGTACAGTTAAGGATAAAATTGGTCTATGAGACACTCTTGGTGATGAATACTGATGAATTGTTGGCTAACGTTCAAGAAATATATTCACTGGGGAAGAAGTTACTGTGTTTTGTTTTTGAACTTCCAGTTCAGTAATTCTGCGGCAGCTCAGATCCACACATGTCCTGGCTGCCTACCTCCATGAATTTTCACATTCTCAGACTCATGCAATGCAAACCTAAACACAGTTACACCCTTCTTAAGTTCACTGACTTTGATGGACTTAGAGAAGCGTAACTCTCTGTGGGATGGCACTGTTAGTCACTCTGCCCCACATTCTCAGAAGTCACACACATTCAATATTTCTTATTGATAATGTACACAGCATGTGCAATAAATATTTCCATGCATGTAGATTCCCATATACAGATATGCAGATGTAGATCCACAAGTTTCTCAAGATGAAGATGGGATCAAATGCTAACACTGGCCAATTGAGTCCTACACAAACATTTTTTGGCATTCGGAAATATTTTGAAAAATGAATTGTTTTAAATGTGCTTTAAATATCATTGGCCATCGGCTGTATAAGAACACAATGAGTTTTGCTGGCATGTACTTTTTGCGTATGACCACGTGGGAAGGGGAGACAGCCGCAGACATTTCTTTCTGGTTTACCTTAAGACTGTGTGTTGGGTTCCACTCTGCACACTAGCTCTTTCCAGAGGCTGGCATCACATGTGCTCTTGATAGCCTGTGTGCCTTACAGGGGAAAAAAAGCACCAACTTGTTTCCTTAAGACACATTTCTGAGAATGGGGGTCCTGTGCCTGCTCCTTTCTTTCCCCCACTGGGCTGTGAAGAGATCATTTGTGTCAAAAAGCAAACACCCAAACCGAGACGCTAAGAAATAGAGCCGCTTTTCTGACAAGCCCTACCTTGCCACACCCCCCTGAACAATCCTCGGCGTCTCCCCTCCCCCCCCCCCCCCTTTCCTCTCGCAATCTCTGTACAGTGTGGGGAAGTCGCCGGGTAATTGGGTCCAGATTGGATAGGCTTAAATATTCATGAGGCTGGCAGAGGACGGCGAGGGGGTGGCTGCCTGGATGGTGGTGGTAAGGGCGGGGGGCGGGGAAGTGACTAGTCCCCGAGAGCTGCCAGTGAACAATTCTGGGAAAGAGCGGGCGAGGGGGAGCGCGAGGCAGAGGGGGAGCATGTGCGCTGAGGAATAGCTGTGGACCTTCCAGTCACTGCGAACTGCCCTGTCGTGTGTGTGTGTGTGTGCGTGTGCGTGTGCCCGCGAGTGAGAGGAAGAGGGAGGGGAGGGAGTGGAGAGGGTGGGGGGAGAGATAAGAGAGAGAGAGGGAGAGAGGAGGAAAAAGGAGAGAGGAGAAGGAAGGAAGGAACAACAAGGAAGAAAGGGACTATACAACCATGCTGTGCTGTATGAGAAGAACAAAACAGGTAGAGCTGGAGATTTTTTATACTTTCTTGCCGCTGGGAAATTCCTAGAATCTTGGGGGGGGGGGGGGGGGGCGTGTTGAGAGAGAGGTGTGCAGGCAGCGGAGGGAGGCTTTCAGCGGCTTCTCAGCCGCGGTGTTTTTTTGCAATTTCGTGTGTGTGTTTGTTTAAAGCATCTTTCCCACTGAAGGCTTGTCACATCACACCCTTTCGCTGAATTGCGGGTGTTTTGGGGGGGAGGGGGCAGAGGGCTGGTTGCCTGTGGAGTCTGGGTTGGGAACAGGGAAGGCAGAGAGAGAGAGACCCTCTCCCTTTCAGACAGACACCTTTGGGCGGGGGACCTGTAGGAAGATGCGTTGAATAGGATTTTCTGTCTTGGATTTGGAGGGTGTGGATGTGAAGGGGAGGAGGGCGAGACAGATGTGGTTCTGTGGGGTGGGGATGTATGCTTGCTCTGCCCCCTCCTCCAGATTTTCTGAGCGAGCCCAGACCGACATAAGGATGCTTTCTGTCCGTGGTTTCTTGATTTCATAGAGATTGCAGGGCAGGGGCTCCCAGAGAGCTGGGGTGATGGGCGGTATTTTCTTCTCTTTAGTGCAACTTGAATGCATCCATCATTTTCTTGTCTTGCCTTTCTTTTAAGGGGTGACGGGGGCAGTTAATGGAATGGAAACTAAATTAGCTACTAAGGGAGATGGGGTGGGGGTGGGGGCATGGGGTTCCCCCTCCAGTAATCCCTTTCCTACCAGGGGCACTTGGACAACTGAGCACCAGCTGGTAAAGAGACAGAGGACCACGCCTCTGTTAGCTGTGAGCTCCGATGGGATGGGAGCAGTATGAACTTGGTGGAAAACCAGTTAATATCTTAGTGGTCCCATATGGTTTGGGATTTTTTTTGGGGGGAAAGGCTAATAGTAAGCATGGAGAGGTTGAAAAAACACCTAATTTTTAGCTATTAGGAGGGGGAAATATTAAAAATATATAAAAATGAACAAGATAGCCTCCTGCCCCTCCCCCATCACACCTTCATATTGAACTGATTCACTTCTCAGAGTGTTGCAGATCCTCCTTGGTGGTTTATGTGATTTCTTAGGGATTTACTCCAGATGTATTCAGACCAGGGTGGGAGTTTGGCCTTTGATGTCTGTAAAAGGTTTTGGGATATGTGGAGGATGAATACCTGTTTTCAGGGCAAACTCCATAGACTGCTTGTAAGGCAAATAGATGGCTGCTTCTTTCCAGTGTATTTACCCCAGCAAACCAGAATGCAGTATTGTTGAAAATCAACTCTTCTAGGAGCTGTAATGGTTTTTGCTCATTCCTTTAGGATACTATAGTGTTTGAAAAAGGCATTTGTGAGCAATGTTGTTCCTAAGCTAAGAGCTGGTGGTGTAGACTGTGGAGGGTGGGGCTGAGCAATGGGAACCCCCAGTTGCATTAGCATTTCCCCCTAGTGCATGTTTTAAGATGCCCCCCCCCATTTCTGATACATTGACTATTAAAAACCTGAAGTGAGGTAGACCCAGAACATGTTGCAGCCAGCCAGGCGAGCACATTTGGTTGGCATATGTGAGATGAAAAGGGAGGGAGGGAGGGAGGGAGGGAAGAGGAAAGCAGACAGAAAAGCAAAAAAAGAAAAAGAAAGAAAAAAAGGGGAAAAAGAACATAGCAGTGAGTGGCAAGGGCTTAGCAAATTTTTCAAATAAGGTAGCAGATTCTGGAGAGTTAGGAAGTGATAGGCTGCGAGAGCCATTTTCACAAGCTTTTCACCAGCTGGGCTGCAGAACACATGGCCAAAACCCTGCCCACCTCACTCCTTACAAGCTTATATTATTTTCTGTGTTTTTTTTTTTACATTTTCCCAGTTTTGATATGTTTATTTATAAATTATTGGCAGATAGATCCTTAAAAAACCAGCCACCAGCTTAGTCACCAGCCACACCCCTTTCCACACCCCTGTGGCTAAATCTTCATAGAATCAGGCATACATCCGGCATATATCCCTACGGATACATTATCGGAGAATCAAGCCTAAAGCCAGCAGTCTTGCACATTTAAATATCTACATCTTTGTACAATTTGAGGTAATACTTTCTCAGACACAAAGAGACACACCCATTCACATATATACTCCTTCATATCCAGCCATATACATATTCATTCATGCAATCCTAACTGCGTACTGGTGCACACATGTGCAAAGCTGTATTCAGACACACCCACGCCTCCATACATCCCCATTCATGCATTTGTGCAGCATTCACACACAAGTGGAAATCACACTTATAAAATATACTGGTACATAACAAAGTTTGGGAACTAGATCCAGCACTATTTTGTACAAGCTTTAAGTGGGAAAAGAAAGGAACATCTTCCATGCTTGCATTCTCTTCCTTATCTTTACAGTCATCATAATAGGAGTGCTAACAAATGACCATGATTTGAAGAGGGTGTTTCAGAAATACAGCCAGGTTTCCCTGTTACCTGGGGAATCCCTCTTTGTATTTTTGCAGAAGAGCAAATAGCAGAAATTCTGCAGTCAACTGTTTTAGGTAATATGTATGTGTGCATCTCCTTTGGTCATGTATATTTGTGTGTACATGTGTCTCTGTGCATCCAAAGTCATATGCATGGCATCTTAGAAGGATGGATACTGAAAAAAAAGAAACTTATTAATGGTGAAAACATAAATGTCCTTCTATCATGCTGTTCTTCCCTCCCTCCTTGCACATATGTGTATAAATTGCATCTATAAATGCAATTTCAGTACATGAAACTCAATATGATACCCTACTGGCCTTGCTGAAGAGCTACCCAGATTTTTGATGCCCCTATAGCCTTTAAAATACATCATTAAACTGTTGAAAGTGTGGCAGGTGGAAAGTAGAATCCTGGAGTTTGGGAACACCTGCACTCTGTACTTGAAAATCTACTCTAGATGTACCTCATGAACTAATAGCTATGCAAATCCTGCATTGTACTATGTATTGGAACAGACAGATAGTATGTGTGTTATGGGAGGGAGTTCTAGCTTTGCCCTCTTGTAGGAGAGATGATCCTATTTTCAGTCTTGGCTCTTCTAATTAAATGCACTGTTGCTGGAGAGAAAGAGAGGTTTTGAACCCTGCCACACCCATGAAATCAAAAGAAGGGAGGAGGTGGAAAAAGAGAGCCTGCATTTCTTTCCTCCTCCACATGAGCAGCATAGATAAGCAGAACTGTATCTATAGAGATGCTATTTAATGCAAGTGGAGAGGAAGGCAAGTGTTGAGGGACCGTTCTGGCAATTACCAGCCAGATAGTGCAGGGCCTTTTAACACCAGGAGGCAGAAAGGCGGAGGGGAAAATGGAAAGAAAGAGAGGTGTAAGCACTGTTTGAGGATACATTATTGCTTCTGGGTATCTCAGACCTCATTGGAAAATATCTTAATTATGCTGTATAATGCAGAGACTGCAAACTTGCAAGGTGTGTTTGTATCTTTAAAAGCTGGGTCAGGTGGGGGAGGGGCAGGAGGGAAGAAATTTTCCTTCTGTGGGGAAAGCATCTGAGGCTGATCTACAGCTGGTTTAAAGCAATAGCTTCACAATAAAGTCAGCTGAGCTGTATCAATTGACACCAGCTGTGATCACACCCCAGTTTGTCTTCTAAAGGGTGACATGTCACGTGGCATTTTCAAAACTTTTAATTTTAGTCCAAGATTGTGGCTCAAGGTTCTTGAGGCCTCACACCCTTTTCCTTGGATTTCCCTTTTCTCTTCAATCAAGTCTCCACAGCAGGGAAATGTTCACTTTCAGCTCTTCCCTCACAATTGTCTCAACTCCTTGGTTATTATAGGAATAGATTTTTTCATAAATCACTTAACGTAGCCCACTTCCCCATTGTACATATAAGCTTCCCAAGGGGCTTAATTGAAAGCAGTTCTTCCAGCATGGAAAACAGAAGTATAATGGTTAGTGGAAAATGCCAATTTCTGTTTGTCAGCACAACTTTCCCATCAGTTGTGAAAACTGCAGGCAATTTGTTTTTTAAAGCACCCACAACGTGGTAAGGGATTCTCAAGAAGCTAAAGTCAAAAGAGGGTGTCAGTTTTCCTCAGCTGGGCAGGTATTTGAGAGTGCACAAGAAGCAGTCTTTCAAATGAGAAGGAAGGAAGGTTTTCCTATGCCAGTGTAAGATTTTTCAGAACTCACAAGTCCACCTTGCTCTCCTTCAGAGTGAAAATATGGGCCAGTACCACACAAAGAGAATATGTACAAACTGAAGCTCCTCCCCCCCCCACATGTAAAGATGCAATGATGATGTGATTGCCTTTGGGACAATGATCATAGACGATGAGCTCAGAGTATGTCCTCTTGGCTGCAGCCATCTTATGCTGTCAGCTCATCTTTTCCCCCCACACCAGATTTGTTGAACACGAAGACTTCTGCCATCTTCTTTGGCTGTAACAGTCACAGTTTCCCCCATAACCATGGGGGACAGGACTCCACTGGTCAAATGCCACTGGTCACACACTTTCAGGCTGTCTATGCCTTCTCTGTGCTGAAGGGTGTGGATGACCCCCAGACTCTGCTTGTCCTTTTTTCCCCTACAAAAATGTGTATTATTATTGTTTTTCTCAGTCCAGCTGTGGGCTCGTGTGGTAACCAGCAGGTGCCATGTGTTTCACACTGTGCAGCCCAGGTACCTTCCCTGCCCCATGGTGTAATGTTTATGCACAAATAAAGGGTTTGTTTTTATACCACACCATGGAGGCATAAATTATCAAAAGGTTAGAGGGGTTTTTCTCTCTGCTCCCTTGATCTGTGAATTTATCACCTGCAGGCTCCCTCATGCTGCTATGGGATAGTGTGTGTCAGCTGATCGTGATGAATGGGTTCACATACCTTCAGGGTGGACAGTTTTTCAAAACAGGTATTTGCATATCTGCCTGACTCCTGATAATGGTGGCCTAATTTTCAGAACTGCAGTGACTCACAAATACGTTGACTGTGTGTATGTAGAGTTTAGGGGTGCCAGCCTCCAGGTGGCACCTGGGAATCCCCCAGAATTACAACTAATCTCTAAACTACAGAGATTAGTTGCTCTGGAGAAAGTGGAAGTTTTGAAGGGTGGACTCTGTGGCATTGTACCCCACTGAGGCCCCTGTACTCCCCAGGCTCCATCCCCAGATCTCCAAGAAATCTTCAAATCTCCAGAAACTTCCCAGCCTGCATCTGGCCACTCTATCTCCCGCTCGTGGTTAGGGGGGGACCTGGCAACCCTAGTAGGGTTCAACAGGCAGAGTGGAGACATGGTATGTTTTCTTTGGAGTTGTATGGCACTGTAGAGTTCTGACATGAGGACCTTTTCATGCTTTGGTTCAGGGGAGAATTCTTTAATATAAGAAATGAAATAATGCAAGAAGACAGAGAACTTGTTCACACCATATTTGTGAAACCACCACATCACATGGATCACTTGGTTTGCACGGTCACTCCTCAAGCCAGTACCATTGGCCCGGTGGAAACTGGCACTGGTGTAAAAGTTTCTGTGCAACCAAGATGATCCTACAGTGTGTGGTGCTTCATTATCTTACTGCTGTATTGTGAATCCCAACAATCTAGGATCAGTTTTGTGGGTGCAGGCCTGCCACAGGGACCAGTGTATGAACTGAGCCGAACAGTGCAATCCTAAATAGAGCTACATCTTTCCAAGTGCATTGACTTGGATGCACTTAGAAGGATGTAATTCTGCTTCGGATTGCACTTTAACTAACTTACTGTGATCTGAGTTCCCATGGGCAACAGTCAACTTCAGCTCCATTTGCTGGAGCTTGAAAGTATGAATAGTAAACAGTTTCCAGAGCTCCGAATTAGAGACTTACTTTGTAGGATGTCTTACAACCTGAATTCTGTATTTGAAAGCCACATTTTACAATAGTGGTTCAATAAAGAACTTGAAAAGGTACAGAGAAAGGCAACAGAAGAATATGAACAGTTTTCCATATAAGGAGAAAAAGTTGGAGACTTTTCAGACTAGGTCATAGTGAATCTTCGTAAGTCAAAATGCTATAAGAAGACAAAGCAAAAATGACAAAAGTTAAACAAAATTACTATAGAACATTCAGAATTTCTTCTTCTGGTCAATACTGTATGCAGAACTAAAAAGAGGCTGAAAAATGTCACTACCAAAAAAGAGCTAACTAATGAAAAAGAACTAAAAAGAGTCTGAAAAAATATCATCCACCTGAACTTTATCTAAGGCCCTCTTCAGTTGTACACCTGGCCACATGGGAGACATTTCTCCATGGTGGGTGGAGGCATGTGTGTATATACTACAGGAGTGTGAGTGCACCTGAAATGTGAGTCTTTCCTATGTGATTGCTACCTTCAAGGTGAAGAGTGCAGCGATCAGGATGGGAAATGCCTTCTTGACTGGCCCATGTGGTTACACACATGTTGCAGCCATATGGTATAATATCACAGGGAAGTAGCTGCCACACAGCTTGGTAAGTGTATGTGTTTGTGTGATGGTTTTTTAAAGCAGGGCCACAAAAGGGCAAGAAGAGAGACCTCAAAGTATGTGGGAATTAAAAATTGCCCAAACGCTATTCAGAGTTGCAAGTGAATAGAAAGCAGTAATGATCTGCACTGGCCCACAGTGGTAGAGGTTAGCAAGTTACGTTTCCTCTGTTTAGGATCTCTGAATCTCCTTAAGGACTTCTGGAATCCATAATGGTGCATGGTGTTAGTTAAAGAGAGTAGGAGAATTTTGCAGTTTCACATAATTCCAGAAGTGGAAGGCATGAGTCCTTTGCTACAGGTTTTCAACAAGCAATTCTTTTGCACCCCCCCCCCCATATCTCTCTTGTCAAATCTAGCTGAAACAACATTGTAGCTGATTTCTTGTGGTGCAATGCAAACAGCTGTGGTCTGCATGTGAGTGTTGAAATCGCATGGGTAGAGCCCACCATCACATGGGTTGACAAGCACTTTCCTCCCAGCCAGGTGCTGATCAAATGGGAAAGACCCACATGATTGGTTCTACCCATGTGACTGTATCATTCACACAGCCCGCGGTCAAATGAAATTGTGCCATAGGAGAGCAGTGGCCATGCTACTGCTGTCGCTGTATATAGTGGAATCCAAGGCTTGCTTGCTTATGTATTTATTTATACATACAGTGTTTTTCCCCCAATGGAGACACAAAGTTGCTTACAACATTCTCCCCTTCTCCTGTTTTTACCCCCACAACAACCCTTTGAAGTAGGTTAAGCCCAAAGTTATCCAGGGGGATTCCATGTCAGAGTAGGGATTTGTACCTGAGCCTCCCAGATCCTAACCTGATACGCTAACCATTATGCTATACATGCTGGTTGGTGGGTTTAATTGCCATTGGCTATCTTTGCTGATTTTATCCCTGAATTCACAGAGGACTAGCTACATGCATGAGTTTGAAATGTCAGTGGCTTATAGAATGAAGATGGTCAGAGAATATTTATCTCCTGAGGGAGTTAAATATTCTCTGACCATCTTCATTCTATAAGCCTCCTGAGGGAGTTCATAAACTTCACCTTACCTAGAAAACTATCTCCCCTTTTAGACTGCACTTTAGTAGGCTGAACAGGTCAACTAGATGAACCATTTATAACCACTAGAGGTAAAATTAGTATCAAGAGAGCCAGTTTCACATTACACTGTTTCCATTTCCCTCCTCTAAGCTTTCTAGTGATAACGTCTCTTCGTGGATGCTACTCTCTCTGTCAATGAGCAGTATATCCCTAATTCACATGGGGATTCTGAGTTTTAATTGACTTAAAATTTGCATAACTGTTTAGAATTTTCAGATGTAAGGTCAGAAATGGTTCCACAGTCAGTCTTTTGTGAAGGAGAAAAAGCCCATAATTTTGCTACCCAGTAATTTACCAAAACATTAATTACTGCATATAATATACCGTCAGACAAGTAGCATCTTTGCAGGATACAGGAGGAGGGATGGGCAGAGTTGAGCCCTTTTCTTGTATGGGATCTAGTAGGATGAGGCTTTTCGCTCCACAGCATCTGTCGGTGGGGCTTGGGACACTCAAGAACTTCATGCCAGCAGTTTTGCAAGGCAATTTTCCACTTTGTTAGACTTTGTAGACAGTTTCTCTCCTCCCTCTTGCCATTATGCAGACAACTCATCCTTTTCATCCATGATAATGCAATATCCCTGTGGGGAAGCACACCCGTTTGCTTATGTGGAAAAATAACATTAGGAAAATATTGATTTAACTGTCTTTAGTGCAATAAAGGTTTTGTTCTTTTTGAATAAAGTGAATAGCACCATCTCCTCCTGCTCTACATTTCCTCCCACGTGCCCATCTGTTCTGCTTCCTATTCCCCCCCCCTTGTGTATGATTCACGGTTATAAATCATTTATCCCTCTGGGTAGCCCATGCCCATACTTCTTAGTCAGCTGGTCCTTTCCCCTCCTTTATCTGCCCTGTCTTCTTCTTCTTCTGTTTCTCTCATGGTCTGCCTCTGAAATGACATACACAGACCAAATTTTGTCATCGTGTCTTGGGTGTTTTCCCCCCAGCTTGCATAAATTTGTGCCCACAAGCTTAGAGGAATAACTTATGTCACATATAAGTGATGCTAGGACCATGATGAATCATTCTGGGGTAGGGCTGTGGCTCATTTGTAGAGAATATGCCGTGTATGTAGAAGGTCCCAGGTTCAGTCCCTGGCATCTCCAGTTAAAAGGATCAGGCAGGAAGTGATGTCAGAGACCTCCTCCTCAGAGACTGGATAGCTGCTGCCAGGCAGAGTGCACAGTGCTGACCTTGATAGACCAGTGATTTGACTCAGTACAAGGCCACTCTCTGTGTGTACATTTAATAGGGCTGCCAGTCCCATGGTGGGGGCAAGGGATCTCTTGCCTCAGCTCTCTTTCCTGCTGCCACAGGGAAAAAACGGCTGTTAGGCCTATAGCATGACATCACTTCTGGTAAATCTTGGAAGTGACATCATACTTCTCTAGGAATCACCTAGAAAAATGTCTGTTCGGCCTATGACATGAAATTTCTTCTGGAAAAAACCTAGAAGTGATGTAATGCCTCTCTAGAAATCGCCAGAAACTCTGTGGTAAAACCTAAAGAGGGTTGACATCATTTCCAGGGTCTTCTCAGAAGTGCCATCCTGTCATTTCCTATGGCTGCCCCCCCCCTTTTTGTTAGTTGACAGTTCAAGGCCTGACAAACTTATATGTATACAACAGGGGAATGCCTTGGCTTCTGTGCCTGTTTGTTGGCTCTCAAGGCAATTAGCGGCCACTAAGTGAAACAGAATCTTGACTAAATGGGCTACTGGTCTGATGCAGCATGGTTCTTGTGTTATGATCAGGTCTGAATTGGTGGTCTCTAGGGGTGGCTAGGCTGGATCTGGATGATGACAGAAGAATGATTACCTATGAACCATATTCTATGGATCTACATAAACCATTATTCTGGGCCTGAACAGGTTACAAGCACAGTGTAATGACAACAGCAGCCCAGTGTTGTTAATCCTCAGTATCTGTTAATAAGAGAGAACACGGTCATCTCCAAATATGGTAGTTGCATTTTGGATATTATGGCTTGCACCATCAATTGACCTTGTCTCCATGTACTTATTTTATGTTTTAAAGCAATAATGTCCCTTGAAAATGAGTTCCATAGGTTAATTATATGCCAAATGAAGAAGTGATATCTTTTGTTTGACTTACATTTGCTGCAGATGGCCTTGGACCTTTTTTATTTTGAAATTATTGTTCCCTATTTACTCTCCTCACACCAATCATGTTTTTCTAAAACCTCTGCCTTGCCCTCTTTTGGTCACCACTTTTCAAGTCGTCCACATTTCTTTCATCATTTTACTTGCATATTAAAATATCTTCTCCAACACTGCTACAGTTCTTTCTGAGATGGGGTGAGCAGGAGTACTCTGGGTTGTCTTATTTTTCATTTACTTTCTTTAAAAGTTATGATAAATAGTTATTTTCTACTTTGTCTATATGCACTGCAGTAATACCACTGGTTATTTGTAGGTATTTCAGACTCAGTGAATGCACTTAAGCCATCTTTGGATTGTCTGGTTATGACTTTTGGTACAACAGGCTCTTGAGCACAATATGACTTGGCCTTTTTGTTTGTTTGGTTGGTTGGTTTGCCCTTTTGGTCTGATCAGTCTGATACAGTTCAGTCCTGGGAGGAGCATGCTAAGATCATGCTATAGCATTTTTAAATGATTGATATAATTTGTAGCACTCCTAAAAACATAAGACCTGCCTTGCTGACGCAAAGGACATATTGTCCTGCATTCTGTTTCCAACAGGAACCAAGCAGATGCCCTTGGGAAGCTAGACAATATGGCACAAGAAAAAGAATCTTTGGTATTGGGTCTTGCTTGTTTTGATGGCTCTTTGACTCCTACAGCAAATCGCCATACATCTGAGTTTATTGGACTGCCAGTGTAGACTTAGAAGTCACATTGACTCTTCAGTCTCAATCAATGTTCCCTCTAAGCTGTGGAGTCCTTTGAGCAAAAATTCCACTTTGTGAGCTACTGGCATTAGAATTGTGAGCAAGTTATTTGGTTACTGCATAAATCAGTTTGCTCTGGAGCCCTCCTTCCCGAGCTAAGACAAAAACGTGTGAGCCGGAGGCTAAAAAACTGTGAGCCAGCTCACACTAACTCAGCTTAGAGGGAACACTGGTCTCAATTGTCATGTCTGGCTATGGCTACAACTCATTGTATTAAAAACTGAAAGCAATGCCCTGACCTAGATAGCCCAGGCAAGCCTAGTCTCATCAGATCTTGGAACCCAAGCAGGATCGACTCTGGCAAGTACTTGGATGGGAGACCCTCCTTGAAATACGAGCAGTCGGGAGGACAGGGCAGGCTTTATTCAGCCTCCTCTCTGAATATCCTGCTGGCCCCCAGGAGGGATCAGTCATCAGAGGTCTCCATGACTTCCAGGTGCCATACAGTCAATCACAGTTGCCATGACTTCCAGGTGCATGCACACACACATGCACATATAAAAAATACCAAAAATATGCCCCCCCCAAAAAAAAAATCCCTGAAAGCAACATGGAACTGCAAGTTAATTTTTATGTACCTTTCAGAGTTTCTGATCTGTTGTATGTCTGAAAATAGGACCCTAGCTGACCTGAAGAGCCTAGCAAATTGTATTGTAAATGGAGTGGGACTGTCCTTTCCAGCACTGGTGTTTGTGGGAGTGGCAAATTTCCTAATATGATCAGGGCTGCTGAGAGCCATAATGGGATGTCAGACAGGGATATACCTCTGGGCGTTCCTCATTCCACCCATACCTCATGAAAACGAACTGCATGACTTGCTCAGCTCCTTAGGCCTCCAGGACTATGGAATCTTGTTCCCCTTGTCATCCCCCAACAAATGTAGTGGCCCAGGATATTTACGCCACATCCTTTTCTTGAATTTTGGCTTTCAGGCTGTATAGTGGAAGCATCCTGAGAAAAGAAGCCTTGCCGTCCCTGTACCTCTGGTAGAGCATTCCAGAGTTCCCATTAGGTAATGGAAATATATATGTGTGTTAGCATGGGTGCCCTATATCTGGGAAACATTTCGCTCATTCAAGGTCCCCCCCTCCTTTGTGTTTCCTTGGTCTGAGAATTGGCAACACAAATTTAATCTGAGGCCATTACACTTTGCTATTTGTTATCATCAGCTGACAATCAAGGGACATAATATACATTATAGCAATCATAATGGCAAAAATTAGTCTCTCCTCAGTAGAAGCAAATTGAAAGTAGTGAAAATTGTTATTGTCCGCAGTGGTCCCTGTATTTATTAATATTTATTTGCTTATATTTATAGCCAAGCCCTAATTAATTTGGCATTTGGACAGAATCATCTCTCTGCAATGTGCATTCATCCACTCACATTCCTAGCATTCTGAGCTGCTTGGCTGCCCCACAGTCTTAACTGTTCAGAAGGGCTTCAGTTCTTAAAGTTCAGTAAGAGAAGACACTATTGTGGTTGCTTGTGTCTTGGGGTAAGGGTAAAGCAGAGACAGAAAAGGAAAGGCTCAGATCTGCCTTTGAACAAAGTATGAATGTTCTGATTGGCCCCTGCTTAGAGACATTAGTAAGGGGCATCCTCTAGTAGGCAACCAGGGTGTGGTTGCACTTTAGAATCATAGGATCGCAGAGTTGGAAGGGGCCATACAGTCCATCTAGTCCAACCCCTTGCTCAATGCCGGATCAGCCTAGAGCATCCCTGATGAGTGTTTGTTCAAACACTGTAAGACAGCCAGTGAGGGGCAGCTCACCACCTCCCTAGGCATCTGATTCCACTGTTGCACAACTCTTACTGTAAAAAGGATTTTCCTAAGATCCACTCGGTACCTATCCTCTGCTGCCAGCAGGAACAGCTCCCTGCCCTCCTCTAAGTTACCTCTCTGCCCTCCTCTAAGTCATAGACAGAGGTGTGGGCTTAACCGAGTCTTTGAATCACATAATTTGTGTTAACAGAAGACAACAAAGCTGGGGCTACTCATGCATCTCCCAAATTGCTGCTACTGTGGTCTCCAAAGTGGAGATTGGTTAGGATAACAAACATTTGTTTCAGGGCTGTTAGCATGCATCCACCCATGATTAGGGATCCCAAGTCCCCCCGGGGGGGTGGGGAAACCCCCGCCCCAGAGGCCCGTTCCCCGGTGGCGCCGGATCGGGCCCCGGGGGGAACTCCGCCCCAACGTGCGCGTCACCCGGAAAGGACGGGAGGACGCCAGGCATGCTGGGGGCGGGGCCACGGCCATCCAAGGGAAAACGCGCGCACCAGACGCCGGCCGGGAGCCCCCCGCTCCCGGCAAAGATCCACTTGGCAACCCTACCCGTGATACAGAAGGAAACCTGGAATATTTTGTCAGATCCCTTTACTTATTACTATTTTTCTCAGAAGACTGTGTGTTGGCAGTAAATTCTGAACTTTACTCATTTCCATTGACATGCAGATTTTTCTTTGCACAATCACAGATTCTGAAAGAGATGCAAGGATCCCCTCAACACACTTCTACTTAATGCCTAAGCAAATGAAAAGACAAGGCATTGGGTAAGGTTGCCCGGCTTCCCTCTATGGCAGAAAGTTTCCCACCAATTGCCTCCAGTGCTTGCTGCCTCTCTGAGCAGCAGTAGGAGAAAAATATTTTTACAACCCGCTAGTGTTCTCTGTGCTGGTATATCACTTCTGGGTACAACCTGGAAGTTACAATGGATGGCTCTAGGAATCTCTGGAAACTTTATGGTAAAACCATAGAGGAGATTCAGGAGATTCCTAAAGCTATTCATAGTAGTATTCATAGTAACATAGTAACGTTGGTCACATTGATGATGTTACACCCCCATGTCCTCAGTCTTAGCATTCCTACTGGCTGCCAGGCTCTGCCTGGCAACCTATTGAATTGTTGTAGGATGGTAAAGAGGCCTTTTCTCAGAATATCATCTATACAACATGTCATTTGGTCACATCTTGAAGTATGAACTTGATAAGTTGAAAAGTCCTTATATTTAAGTACTGTGCCAACTTAATATTCCTTGTTTGTTCCCATTATTTCAAAGGACAATATTACTTCTTCCACTAGATATTACTTTCTAAATCTTGTTCTTTTGGCCAACTTCCTATTACACATTTCCCCAATCTTAAACTGCCATCAGAAGGTGTATCCATACACAGGGAGGGAAAATTAACTAGTGATTCCCCCCCCCCATATTACTGTTGTCCTGATGAGCATCTTGTGGTATGTCTCAGGGATGGATGATAATGGAGGAGCATATTAGTTATTTGAAAGGCTTACCTCTCAATTGAAGCTTTCTCAGTTGGCTTTTACATGAATTCAACATTTAAAACAATTCAATAAATAACCAGCAATAAGAAGTAATGTACAGCAGTTAAACTATTTCATTTCTAAAAATGACCAAAAGTATACAAAAAAGGACTAAACTGTTCCATTTCTAAAAATGAGCAAAAGCATACCAAAAACAAGGAGAAGACCTAGACACAACCTAAATCAACCCAAACCCTGAATGAATAAAGAGATCTTTTGTTTAGCATTTGTTGGGCACCCAGGGAAGGGAGCTTCACAGTCAAAGTGCCACCATGATAGCCATGTCACTGTCTCTGATGCTCCCTCTCCCTTGAAAAATGCCATACAGAAGATCTGAATTGTCTGCCAGTCACTTTAGCCTCTTTGTCCTATCACTGGGTAGGCTGTGCAGAAACCAGAGCTTTTCTAAACAATATGAATCATCCTGATCCAGGTACTGGATCACTGCTGAAATTTGGTTTTTTTAAACAGTTGTTTTAGAGCTGGAGCTACATATTAAATGTATGGCTGCGACAGAAAATGGCAATTACCAGATTCCTTATTGTGACAAAGAAGGATGATAGGGGGAGATAAACATAGGGTGTTTCTACACACTTAAAATCAGCTTCCTATCTAAAGAGTTCCAGTAACAAGTAGCACATATAAGCCTTCCTTGCTTTGACTGAAAGGAACTGTTCTAATCACAATGGGGTTTACAATTATTGGAACAAGGAGTTATTAATTATATCAGCAGTCACCAATTGCTATACAGTTCTTGGTTGAGGTGGGAATCTCAGGAGTATTCCATTGCCTCCCGACTCTTTGGGTTAGCGTGTTTGGAAGGAACACAGTAAAACCTGGGCTGGATTAAGACATGCTGAATCCCTAAATTATATCAAGGGAAGAGGCCACGTAGCCCTAACCCCAATAGAAACATTATGTACATAAGGCCCCTCATAGTCTGAAGGCCGCAAGTGTAGTTTGGTTAGTTTGTATGTGAACCCAGTAGGGTTGTCAGCCTCCAGGTGGGGCCTGGGGATCTCCCGCTTTTACCACTGATCCCCAGCTGACAGAGATCAGCTCCCCTGGAGAAAATGGCTGCTTTAAAGGGTGGGCTCTATGACATCCTACCATGCTGAGGCCCCTCCCCTCCCCAAACCACACCCTCTCCTGGCTCCACCCCCAAAGTCTCCAGGTATTTTCCAACCCAGGCTTGGCAACCCTAGAACCCAGCTCTCAGTTAGACCAATAAATACTAGTTTTGTTACTATAAATATGTTTCTGAAATGAATGAACTCCAGCGATATCTAATAATTATCACTCTCCCCATAATAATAAAGAGAGTAGCTAGCTAGAAAGCAGATGAGTTGGCTAGAAAAGCAGGCAGAAGGCAGAAGTGGGTCCATACAGAGAAAGGTCAGTATGGGTGTGTGAGACCCTGGAGGAATGCAGGAACAGCTTGGATTTTTCAAATTGGTTCTCTCTCCCAAGCCCACAAAAATGTGCAGAGGTTGTTGGCTGCCCTCATGTTGCCTTCCATTGCTGGCAGGGAAGGTCAGTGCACAGGTACCTGCCCAGGGCTGGAAGCTGCAGTCCCTGGCAGTTCCTCTAATTAAAAGGATCAGTTAAGAGGCAACCTTGGAGAGCTGCCGCCAGTCAGAGTAGATAATTTTAACCTTGATAGACCCAATGGTCTGATTCACTACAAGGCAGCTTCATCTGGGAGACTGCCTCTCCCTCTATGATCCCCGAAGGCCTTTACAATCTGCCAGTCAACATCTTCTCGTGGTCCCTGACCCCAGGGACGTCCGCCTCGCCTCAACTAGGGTCAGGGCCTTTTCCGCCCTGGCCCCTACCTTGGTGGAATGAGCTCTCATATGAGATCAGGGCCCAGTGGGACCTTTTACAGTTCTGCAGGGCCTGCAAGATGGAACTCTTCCATCAGGCTTTTAACTAGGGTGATGGATGTCCCTCCCTCTTTACTGGGCCTCCCTTCAGTGGGTCAGAACTGCATACCAGAGTTGGCATCTGTGAGGTTTTAATGTCAATGACAATGGCACTGGATGAAGGCCATTGTGGTATTTTACTAGTGTTTTAATGACAATGGCACCGGATGAAGGCCATTGTGGTATTTTACTAGTGTTTTAATTGTGTATATTGTATTTTCATCAAATTTGATGTAACCCACCCTGAGCCTGCCATGCGGGGAGGGTGGGATATGAGTCAAAATAAATAAGTAAGTAAATAAATAAATAAATAAATGTGTCTCTATTCCTAGAAAGCCTACAGATCTCACAATAGCATCAATTTTTTGGGTAGGTAATGACATATATGTAGAGGCAGAACTCTGATAATTCATACAAATGAGCCCGTTTTATCCCTAAATACCTCTAAATCTGTGAAGCAAGGGAGGAAGAACGAGGCTGTATAGCTGGCACCTGTCTTTTTGTCACAAGCCAGAGGAAGCTTCAGGGTACAGACTGCTTAAACATTGTGGTACAGATCCATCTGCAGTAATGAATCTATACTTTTCAGAATAGCCCAAGGATTCTGGTTTGACATTCTTCAGTCTACCTAAAGTCAGTAACCCAACATAATATTTGATTGTATATCCTCCAGTATTTCCAAGCAAGTACACACTCACACATATTTTAAATTAAGTGAGAATTAAGCTTTCCTAAAGGATGTTTCTTAAAGCTTCCCAAAGAATGTTTCTTAAAGCTTTCCTAAAGGATGCAAGAGTCTTATCTTAAAAATGTACCACTCCCTTGCTTTTAGAAGCATAATTATAATGTTTAGATAGCACATGTACAAATTGGGCTGCTATATAAGGTGACTTTTCATTATTTAATCCTCTATGTTGTTGTTGTTCAGTCTTCCGCCGTCCTCTGAAGTTTTCTCAGTTTCATGTTCATTGCATCGATGACACTGTCTAACCATCTCATCCTTTGCCGTCCCCGTCTTCTTTGACCTTCAATCTTTTCCAGCATCAGATCACGCCAGGCCTTCCTGTCTTCCGCCGTCCTCTGAAGTTTGCTCCATTTCATGTTCGTTGCATCTATGACACTGTCCAACCATCTCATCCTTTGCCGTCCCCGTCTTCTTTGACCTTCAATCTTTCCCAGCATCAGGGTCTTCTCCAGTGAGTGCTCCCTTCTCATTTGGTGGCCAAAGTATTTGAGCTTCAGTTTCATTATCCAGCCTTCCAGGGAACAGTCAGGGTTGACTTCTTTTAGGATTGACTGATTTGATCTTCTTGCAGTCCAAGGGACTCTCAAGAGTCTTCTCCAGCACCATAGTTCAAAAGAATCTATTCTTCGGTGGTTGGCTCTCCTTATAGTCCAGCTCTCGCAGCCATACATGACTACTGGGAATACCTCCATGGGGTTTTCTTGGCAAAGATACTGGAGTGGGTTGCCATTTCCTTCTCCTCCTCTATATACACAAGCAAATTTACTAGAGGTATAACTTGAACAACTATCCTCAGGCAAGTGAAAATGTTAATACTCTCCCAAAACTCTGTTAAGGGCATAGTTGAGAGATGAGTTATGATATCTTCACCATTGTCCTCTATGAATTTACAATTTTTTACTATTAATCAAAGTAAGAAGGGATGGTAAATACAAAATTCCAAGACAGTATTTCAGTACATACCAGCCACGTCAACTGGAGCATTATTCTGTTCTTTTTTAAAAGTTTGCTTTATAATTTTCTTAGTAAACATCCTCCACTGGATGGCTGTTTTTTATGATTTGCTTGTGTTTCCTGGTAACTAATCCAAATGCATCTCCTCTATCTTTAAATACATTCTATCTTGTCGTACTGCCTAACAGCAATTGCTTCCCATATTCTCTGATGGAAACCTCCATCATCCGATTCTTCAAAGCCTGCCAACCGTTGTTGCTCTTAATTCCCCTTGTGCACATTTTGATTTGGGACCAAGGCACTTTGTGCTTTCTCTTTCCAGAGCTTTTCCATCCTGCTTTGGAGTGAAAGGCAGAGAACCAGTATGTGGGAGTAATATTTGGTTCTTAAGGAGGATGGGCTAGTGTTTGGTATATAAATGTGAGAAGCTGGCATGTTTATGAGATGCCAAGAAAGCTGTCAAAAACCTTTGTGGCAAACCTTTGAATACAGGCAACTCTCCTCACTTCTTTTCTGAAGTGATTTATTGATGTTCTTGGTGATTTCTAACAAAATGTTTCTCCAAATGCAAAAGATTTGTTGAAACGGTAGGCTTTATGGAATTTCCTGCATTTACTATGACAAATTAACATTGCTGCTGGTAACAATTTCACAATTTGTTTCTGCTCTGGCCTTATGTTCCCCACTTCCTGTTGCCTTTTAGCAGTACACTGCACACATGTTTATTTTGAACAACATGGCTAATTACTCTTGTTGTAAGCATTCTGTGTTCCATTAGCCCTTTATGCTGGGGTGATTGTTCATTCATTTCTGTACCACAAGGGTGTCTTCAGTAAACAAAAGTAGATCTAGGGTTGCTAGGTCTGATTCAGGAAATATCTGGGGACTTTGGGGGTAAAGCCAGAAGCCAGGATGTGACATCACTTTTGTGATGTCACTAGGTGCTTGAACTCTGAAGGGAGTTCTGGTCATCACATTTAAAGAGACCACATTCCTTTTAAATGCTTTCCCTCCATTGGAAATAATGGAGGATGGGGGCACCTTATTTTAGGGTTCATAGAATTGGACCACCTGTTCCAATCTTTCTGAAACTTGTGGGGGGTTTTTCAGGAGAGGCACCATCAGCTATGCTGAAAATTTAGTGTGTCTACCTCAAAAATGCCCCCCTGAGCTCCAGATAACCATGGATTGATTCTCCATTATATGCTATGGGGACCGGTCTCTATAGGGTATAATGGAGCCCAGCAGCCATTCCCCCCTGCTTTCTGACAGCCATGAAGCAGGGGAAGGGGCTTCAAACTAGGGGATCCCCTGCCCCCAACTGGGATTGGCAACCCTAACTGGATCTCTGAAAACAAATTAAGAAAAGGGTAGGGGAAGGCATAAATTTCACCAGCACAGAGACATAAATCCCAACTGTGGATATGAATAATATGGCTACATTAAAATATGCAATAAACAGGACCTGGGAAATGTTTCAGTATCTCCCCAGGACAGAACTTGAAGAGCCCTACTGGATGAGACCAAAGGTCAAGCATCCTGTTTCTAACAGTAGCCAAGCAGGTGATTCTGGGAAGCCTGAAGAAGGGCTGCTCTTTGTCTTCTGCCTTGCAACCTGTACTCAGAGGTACCCTGTGTCTGAACACTGAACTTCCATTCATCTCTCATGGCTAATAGCGACTGACAGATGTATCCTCCATGAACTTGTCTAATTATCTGTGTTTGTAAATGGGACTGTTTTGATAGTGGATTCCATTCATTAATTGTGTGAAAAATTACTTCTTTTTTTCTGTCCTCAGTGTCCAATCAGTTCCATAGAGTGACCTCCCAAACTCGAGTATTCTGACAGAGAAAGAAAGTTCCCTTTCTATCCAGTTTCGACAAAACATGCATAATTTTATAAGCCTCTATCATATTCCTTTTTGTTGTCTTTTTTCCTAAACAAAAAAGGCCCAAGGGCTTTCTTCATTTGATTTGCCCTTTTCTGCACCATTTCCAGTTCTACAGTTATTCTCTTTGAGTTGGAGTAACCAGTACACAGCAGCCTGAATAGGCCAAACTTAGCCTGAGCTCATCAGGGTTGGCCAAGGTTAGTACTTGGATAGGAGAGTACCAAGGAAGACCAGGCTTGCTATTCAGAGGAGGGCAATGACAGACCACCTCTGCTCATGAGTCAGTTGTACCTAGACAGCACATTCTTCATAGCCAGTACACAGCAATCTAAATACTGTTGTATTATACCATATTAAAAATGTATTAGAAAACAGGACTCTCTTATTTTCAGTCTCTTTGCTAGTAACTCCTAGAATGGAACATAGCTCCTTTATTGCTACCACATACAGAGGATCATTTTTATTAAATATTGACCTTTACTTGAAGATCCTTTTCTTGCCATTCAGATCTCATCAGTGAATGTTAGGGTTGCCAAATACCTTTTTCTCTGCGGCGGGGGGCTCCTGGACGGCGTTTTCTGTGCGCACATGCTGCATGCACATCAGCCGGAGGTGATGTGCTGACGCCGGGCATGCTGGGGACGGGGCCACAGCCATTTGAGGGGAAAACATAGTTTTCCCCTCAGATGGCTGTGGCCCCGCCCCCAGCATGCCCGGCGTCAGCACGTCACCTCCGGCTGACGTGCACGCCGGGGTGGGGTTTCCCCCGGGGCCCAATTCCGCGGCGGTGGAAATCGGGCCTCCAAAGCGGGGGGGGGAATCCGCCCCCCGGGGGGAATTGGCAGCCCTAGTGAATGTGTAGTTAGGAGTCCTTTGTCTCCTGATCATAGCTTTACACTTGCTTACGCTGAACCTCATTTGCTATTCTGTTGCCCATTCACTCAGTCTGGTGATATGTTTTTAGAATGCTTTGCAGTATGTTTCAGGTTTCATCATCTTGAATAAATTGATGTCACCCAGAAACTGCTCACTGTTGACTCCAGATCATTTATACTTACTTTTGCTTTCTGTTCTTTAACAAGTTACTGATCTGTAACAGGACCTTTCCTCTTATCCCAAGGACATTTTAACAGTCTAGCCACATCCATGGCTGGTTTCCCACTTGCAATGTATTGAAAGAAATGCTATTGAAGAAGAAAGGGAAACCTTCACCATTCCCTGGGGGGGGGGCAGCGGCAATATTAAACTACAATGAAACTAGGCATCTGGAATTAGATATGGTCTGTTAAGAATGGACCCTTTCCAATCTGGCTTCCAACCCGGTCATGGGATGGAAATGGTGTTGGTTGCCCTGACAGATGATCTCTGCACACAGCTGGATTGAGGCGGTTTGGCACTGCTATTGTTATTCGATCATATGGCAGCATTCAACATGGTTGGTTATGATCTTTTGACCCACTGCCTTGCTGACATAGGAGTTTGGGGGTTAGCCCTTCAATGGCTTACCTCCTTTCTCCAAGGTCAGGGAGAGAGGGTTGCACTGAGTGAGAGTGTGTCCTCTAGATACCCCTTAACACGTGGGGTCCCTCAGGGGTGGCTTCTCTCCCTGATATTATTTAACATTTGCATGTGTCTTCTCACCCAGCTGGTGCAGAGTTTTGAGCTTGGATGTCATCAGCTGTATCTGTTATTGGATGGCCACCCAGATGCCACCCCACATAATTTGGTTGCGGGTTTGGAGGCCGTGATTGGGTGGCTAAAACAAAGAAGATTGAAACTGAATCCAACCGAGGTTCTGTGGCTGGGGGGGGGGCAGGTGTTTCAGAACTGGGGCACAGGGTGCCCACTCTTGATGGGGTGCCACTGATATTGGTGCAGTCCATTAAGAGTTTGGGAGTGATCTTGGATGCTTCCTTGAATATGGAGGCCCAAGTCGCACTTATTGCCAGGCTGGCATTTTCCATCTGTACCAGGCTCGGAGTACAACCTGAAGTTGGCAATCCTATGTGTACCGCTTAAAGGACTTGCCACCCCTTCTCCTTCTGTTGGTGTGCTCATCGGTTCTAGATGCATGTATCACAGTTTCTGATATATGAAAAACAGGTATCTTTAAAAGTTCTTTTGCACCAGCATGGCACCAGGTACCACCCCAGACAATCTTGCAGAGGGGTTGGGGGCTGTGGTGGGATGGTTAAAACTGGGCTGGCTGAGACAGAATCCTTCTAAGGTAGAGGTACTATGGCTGGATGAAGGAGATTAAGACGTGGGGTATCAACTCGCAGCCCTTGATGGAATGCTTCTGGAACCAGCACCTGTCATTAGGAGTCTGGGTGTGACCTGGATGCCTCCTTAACAATGGAGGCCCAGGTCACAAATGTTACCAGACTGGCATTCTTTCATCTGTGCCAGGCTAGGCAACTAGCCCTGTTCCTGTCTCACCTTGACCTAGCCACTGTAATCCATGCAATGGTCACCTCCATATTGGATTACTGTAACTCACTCTATGTGGGCCTACCCTTGGGGCTGACCTGGAAACTCCAACTGGTACAAAATGCAGCAGCCCGAGTTCTTACAGGGACACCATGCTCAGCACATATCCATCTGGTGCTGCCTGAACTGCATTAGCTTCCGGTGAAGTACCAGATCAGATTCAAGGTTATGGTGTTGACCTTTAAGGCCAGGGAACTACATACCTTCGGGTCTGCCTCTCCTAGTATACCCACAGAAAAAGAAGAAGAAGAAGAAGAGGAAGAAGAGGAGATTGGATTTAAACTCCACCCTTCACTACCCAAAGGAGTCTCAGAGCGGCTTAGAAACTCCTTTCTCTTCCCCTCCCCACAACAGACACCCTGTGAGGTAGGTGGGGCTAAGAGAGCTCTGACAGAAACTGCTCTTTTTCAAGAACAGCTCTTATCAGAACTATGGCTTGCCCAAGGTCATCCAGCAGGTGCAAGTGGAGGAGTGAGGAATCAAACCCGGTTCTCCCAGAATAGAGTCCGTGCACTTAACCAATACACCAAGCCATATGAGTGTTACGCTTGAGAGATCAGAATTTATTGGTGGTCCCTGGCTTGAAAGATGTCCAATTGTCCTTGACCAGAGGCAGGGCTTTCTCTGCCCTGGCTCCAACCTGGTGGAACTCTCTTCTGAATAACATCCATGCCCTGCAGGATATACTAAAATTCCACAGGGCATGCAAGGCAGAGATGTTCCGCCAGGCGTTTGGTTGAGGACAGCGATGGTCTCGTCTTGGCACTCCCATCCTCTTCCCGGTCGCTTCCCCCATGAGACAGCAGCACTATTAAGATTTTAGCATGGTGACTGCATTCATGAAATTAAAAGATGCCTGCTCCTTGGGAGAAAGGCGATGGCAAACCTAGACAGTGTAATAATAAGTAGAGACATCACTGTGCCAACAAAAGTCCATATGGTCAAAGCAATGGTATTCCCAGTATGCCTGCGAGAGTTGGACTATAAGGAGAGTCGACCGCCGAAGAATAGATGCTTTCGAATTATGGTGCTGGAGAAGACTCTTGAGAGTCCCCTGGACTGCAAGGAGATCAAATCAGTCAATCCTAAAAGAAATCAACCCTGACTGTTCCCTGGAAGGCCAGATACTGAAGCTGAAGCTCAAATATTTTGGCCACCAAATGAGAAGGTGGCACTCACTGGAGAAGACCTTGATGCTGGGAAAGATTGAAGGTTAAAGAAGGAGGTGATGGCAAAGGATGAGATGGTTAGACAGTGTTATCGATGCAACAAACATGAAATTAAGCAAACTCCAGAGCACAACAGAAGATAGGAGGGCCTGGCGTGATGTGGTCCATGGGGTCATGAAGAGTCAGACTCGACTGTGCGACTGAACAACAACAGCAAATAGCTAATTAGATTACTGGATTGATCAGATTGGTTATGATGTTATATTGTTTTACCCTGATTTTAAATTGTTATATGCAATGTTTTATCTGATTATGTTGTACATTGCCCTGAGCCTGATTCTACTGGGAAGGGCGGTTAACAAATTCAGTAAATAAATACATACATTCCGTGGCCTCAGACCAGGGGATCCCTTACTTGTTTAAGCAGGAGTCACTCTCCCAGGGTCCTCCTTGGCCACTTCAATATAGATACAAGCAGGGGTCATTTCGTAGAAAAAGAGCTAGGGGAACTCATTAGCATAACTCATTAGCATATGCCACACCCCCTGACATCACCGGACCCATGAGGCCGGTGGGAGTGCAAGGAAGCCCCGCGAAGGCCCTCCCTGGCCCCAGGCAGGCAGGGGTGGGGAGAGGCAGGGAGGAAGCAACTTACCCTCCCTCTTCTCCTGCCTCCTCCTGGCTGAATGAAGCGGGGCGGCCGGAAGCAGGGGGCGGGGCTTCATCATGTGCCCCGTCCCCGTACCTCACCTGGGGGAACTGCATTCCCCCGCGTTCCCCCCCGAAATGACTTCTGGATACAAGAATTAGATATACAGATTGTTTCCCTTTGGTACCATATCACCACCCAAGCTCCTTCACATCCAGTGGCCCCACCCTACCAGTCCCCTGGAGAGTTGTTCCTTCCCTAAATGTTCTGTGCCGGGACCTGCAGACCCCAGTCTCCAGCCGCAACCAGGTTTCTAAACTGAGAGCCTTGCAGGAAGGTTGATTTACGGTTGTATTTCAGTATTTTTAAAAAAAAAAAAAATTATTTATCCTTTTCACAATTCGTTGTTATTTACAAAATTACATTCCTCCTGTATCATGATTCATATTCACAGTTATATACATTCATTCTTTTATACAACTGAGTCTAAATTCCCCACGTTTCATAAATCCATTATACAATCTTTCCCATCTTTTCTTAAACACACTTCTATCTTTTCCTTGAAGGCTTATGGTTAGCTTATCCATTTCTGCTACTTCCATCAACTTAGCTATTATTTCCTCCCTTCTTGGGAATATCTCTGTTTTCCAATATTTGGCCATTAATATTCCAGCCGTGGTCACTATATAAGTTAGTAGGTATTTATCGTTTTGTTTATAATCCTCTGGTATCATGTTTAATAGGGCTATTTCTGGAGTTAACACCATTTTCAACTTCGTGATATCCGTAATGAGTTTTTGTATCATTTTCCAATACTTTTCTACTCTCTCGCATCTCCACCACATGTGGAAAAAGGTCCCTATATTTTTATTACATTTCCAACATAATTTAAATACTGACGGGTGACATTTCGCTATCCTTTCTGGTGACCAATGCCATCTATGATATACCTTATAAATATTCTCTTTATAGTTGGTTGCACTATCATATTTCAGTGTTTTCCATGTACATGACCATTGATCTATTACATGACCTACATCCTCCATCCATTTTATCATAGTTGAGCTAACCATTTAATCTAGCATAAACTCATCCAATAGGAATCTATACAATTTCTGAATTAACATCGCTTGAGGATAACCAGATCTTATCTATTTGTGTTATTGCTTCCTGAAACCCTATTTTCATGTCTAAGTTGCATGGCTTCCCACCATGTTAACTTTATTTTATACAATTTTAATAGTACTTTTTCTGATTTTAGTCTATTATTTTCATCTAACAATGTTTGATAGCTTTCTCTATCCCACAGGTTTATCAGGGAAGGTTTTATATACGCCTCTAATGTTGATACCCATTTTGGGGTCTTCCTATAATATTTTTCTTTAATTTCGCTCCATGCTCATAGTAAGGCTCCTCTAATCATGTGTTGTTTAAAGTTCGAATGTATTTTATCCTTCCCATACCAGATGTAGGCATGCCAACCCATATTCAGGTCATGCCCTTCTAAATTCAACATTCTGGTATTATCTAAGGTTAGCCAATCTTTAATCCAAGATAGTGCTGCGGCTTGATAATATAGTTTCCAATTAGGTAGTCCAAATCCCCCTCTCTCTTTCCTATTCTGCAGTGTTTTTAAGTTTATTCTTGCATGCTTCAGATGCCAAATAAATTGTTTAACCTCTTTATCTATTTCTACAAAAAGTTTTGAGTTTTTTAGTATGGGTATGTTTTGGGCCAGAAATAAAAATCTTGGTAGTACCATCATTTTTATAGTATTTATCCTACCCATTAGAGATAGTTGTAAATTTTTCCACCGTGAAATAGCTTTCTTAATCTCCTCTATTAATTTATTGTAATTATCTTCCAGAATTGTACTGTTTCTATTGGATAATGTTATTCCTAAGTACTTGACTTTCTTCATTACCTCTATCTTTGTTGTCTCCTGTAATTCTTGGATCACCTTGTCCATACAATTTTTTGTTATTATTTTAGTTTTTTTCAAGTTTATTTTTAATCCTGCTTTCTCTCCGAATTCTTGTATCATCTTTAATAAATATTGACTTGACATTATCGGATCTTCAATAATGGATACTATGTCATCTGCAAATGCTAATAATTTGAATTCTTCTCCTTTTATTCTCAAGCCTAATATTCTAGTATCTTTTCTTACCTCATTATTTAATGTCTCTAATGCGAATATAAATAACAAAGGTGAGAGGGGGCAACCCTGTCGTGTTCCTTTCTGTATCTCTATTTGAGAGGATGTATCCCCATTTATGATTATACTGGCGTATTGTCTATTATATATTGCCCGTATCGTTGTCAAAAAGTTTTGTCCACAACTCCAGCTATTTAGCTTTTGAAGTACAAATTCCCACGACAGGTTGTCAAATGCCTTCTCTGCGTCCATAAACATCAAGGCCATTTGCTTTCCAGGATGTTGTTCGTAGTACTCTATAACATTCATAATTGTCCTGACATTGTTTTTTATCTGTCTCTTCGGTAGGAAGCCAGCCTGATCTTGGTGTATTATCTGAACTAATACTTTTAAAAATCTTGTTGCCAGTATATTTGCGAATATCTTATAATCAACATTTAATAATGATATTGGTCTATAGTTTTTAATATTTGTAGGGTCCGTATCCTCTTATGTATTAGGGTTATTGCAGCTTGGAACCAGGAAGTTGGTAATTTCCCTATTTGTCCTATTTCTTGTAATAGGCCTTTAAATGGTTGGCTGATCTCTTCTTCAAACTTCTGATATAGTTCCGCTGGGATTCCGTCCGGTCCTGGGGCCTTTTTCTTCTTTTGTTTTTTAATTGCCTCCACTACTTCCCACATTGTTATTTTCCCATTTAATAATTCTCTATGTTTTGTATTTCAATATTCTTACACATTATAATGCATGTGTGATTTTTGCCTCAGGCCACCCAGTAGGCTTTAGAGATAAACAGGGTTTTGAACCTGTGTGTATCGCATATTCCGTGTCAGCACACTAGACCCAGCCAATCTAACGAAGTGAGTTTTAAGAGTCTCCTCTGTTGAAGGTTATGAAGAGGTTGAGTAAGCATTGTTTAAGGGATGAATGAGCTATAGTAATAGATCTTTCTAAAGAGAGAGTACTTTAAATCAGGTAATCCGTGAAGTTTCTTTCAGATATTCAGTGGACCCAGTTTCCTTTTACAGTACTATTGGCTTAACTGGAACTTAATAAAGGCAGAGCTCCCTCTTCCCTTAGCAGAAGGAACTGAGCATTTCTGGAAATACTCTTGTTGCTGCTTTGAAGGGATCAAGAATGGGTCAGTGATGTAACTTTAGTCAGATAGTAGTGTCACATGGCACCAAAACTGTGTATTTTATGCTACTAGAAATTTGAGATAAAGATGGTCTTACATTCAGCCCTGTTGACATTGATGACATCTGCCCATGACATCAAGCACTACATTTTAAAGATTTATAGATGTTCAATTTTTTAAGTCTGACCCTCAAACAGTAACGAAATAAAAATACAACAAAACATAACAACAATGGCAGCAAATCTACAGATAAGCATCTATAAAGTATTTAAAAATATGTCCATGCCCAATTGTAATCTATGTGCCATATAGTGAAATGTTGATAAGGTTGTGGGGTCCTCACTCCATTGGATTAGGGAGGTGGTTGTAATTGTTGTAAAGTCTTCTAGCAATATTAAGAGCATGGGGGTCCATTTTCATTGACCCTCAATTCTGACTGCTTGTAATCTGAAACTACAACCAAACATAAGGAGCCTTTTAAGACAATTTGCTGTAACAGTCCTGAAGCTGTAGTCCTGAAGGTGAAGATGTGGTCAAATGACTTGAGGTCAGCAGCCATGGCAGGCAGGGGAACCCCACGGTCTGTAGCAAGAGATGAAGTACACGGTCAGGATATTCTGCAAAATGAGAACTGGAAGGCCTTAGGGAAGCTGAGAATAGAACTAGGTGACAGTATAATGTCAGTGGAAGATCAGCCAGGAGGCAGCGAGGTCCTTGGTTCAAACTGCAACTAGACACTTTCTTCACAAGTCTTTTGACAAGTGTAGGCAAGCCCCAGAATTCTCCAAGAGGCTGTTAAATCTCAGTGATGAGCAAGACTCATCATCCAAGTTTTAAGGTGTTGCAGTTAGAATGTAAAGGATAGCACCACAGGCTGTCGGTCTGACAAATGCAAAACCCAACATCCATTAGGAGTGGCCAAGGTGCCATTGTTCCTCTGTACTGGGTGCCCAGAAAGACGACAGTGTAAATTCTTGTGCTGACTGTCCGTCATGAAACAATTAAACTCATTCCTCTTCCCCAAGCTCTGTGCATTCTGGAAGACAAGGGGGGGGGGGAGAGGGGGGGATGTCCTCGTTTCATGTGGGGTTCCTAAGAAAGTAACAGACACTCAAAAGAGACTTGTTCTGGAATTTCTGAGTGCCCAAAACCAAAGTGCATGATTGCATTTTCCAGAAATCTACTGGTATGTACATGCTAGAAGGAGAGGGGAATAAAAAGATGACTATTTGGTTCAGAGATGAGTAGATGATTGCTAGGAGGTGATATGGAAGTAGTCCATCGTCATTTTGCATGACCTGGATTCTGCACTCAGCCTCTGCTAATGTTTTACCAAACTTCGGAAGCCATCCTCTTCTCACTGTACCTCAACCCATACAAAATTGGTTGCGCAGCTCACAATTCCTGCTTCCTTGCTTCTGGGAAACTGGTTAAATGGACCTTGTTGAGGGGCAAACTGGGATATTAAAATAGCCCAGGATCCAACTGAGCCAAGTGTTTTTGGCAGTCCTGGACCCAGTCTGCTTTTCTCGGACCCAGTCTGTGACAGCATTGGGTGTTGTCCCCTTGCTGTCTGGGTCTCAGCCAAGCGGTCTCACCACTGGGCTAAGACCTAGGAGATACCCAGCCTATGCTCATCATTATTGCCACTGGCTGGGTGTGACTGAAGCAATCCTTGTAACCTTGCCAGCAGTGCTGGGGCTTGCCTTTCTTCTGGCCATAGATATCCCCATTAGGGCAGCAACCCAGCAGTTTCTTCAGGCTTGTCTTTGTGCTGACCATAACTAGCTGTGTCCCAACTATGTTCTTATACTCTGGCTGGCCTCCTTCACCATGAAACTCTAAAGGCTCCCTTCTAAAGGACATGCTCAGATTTTACATGTGCACATTTCAATACAGTTGAAGCCAGATGTTTTTTCTGGATTTGTTCTTTCTGGATTTGGGAATGTATGTTTTGTCCTGGTGCTGTCCTGCCCTGATTTTTCCTGCATGAATGAACTTAATATAAGCTGTGCTACTTAAGTCTGTGCAACTCTCAATGCATTCAAGATCTTATCCACACACAGTCAGACAAGTTGGCCTTCTGATATATGATAACTGAAGAATTTTAAAAATATATTTTCATAGCAAATGCTGAAAATTAATATCCAGTAAGTGAACAAAGAATACACTTGGCACTTTTTGAACCCAACAAAATAGTAATATACTAAACAGTATCCTGTCCTGTATTTCTTCTAGACACTGATTTATCAGAGAATGATAAAATGTTTTATGCCATTTCTGTGTAAATAAAGGTTGTTCTCTTGCCCTATGTAGGGGTCATATCCCCTGTGAATGTTTTCAAAAGCATTTTGTGACATGAGCAAGACAAAAGCCAGTGTTTCCTTCTCCACATTGTATGCTGTCTCTTCCTTCTCCCCGGCATATTTAAAGGCCACAGATACACCTTCTGGCCGGGTGGGTGGGTTAGTCCCTCAGTCTGTTGTCTGGACTGGAATGGGGAAAGGAAGGAAGCTTTCCCTGAAGCAGCCACGTATTAACACATCAGCATCCAAATCAATATTCTCCTTGACAAGGCTAATTCCACAGAGGCATACTGCCGCCAGCCGTGCTAGAAGGGAAAACCCTGCCAGTCTGGGGGAAATGCTGATGTGGAGTGTCCCTGGGACCATAACAATCCTGGGACCACTAAAAGCTGGACCTCAGGATTCATTGTAAAGGTGTATTTTGTGCAAGGAAAGAGAAGAGCCACACCATGAATAATGACCTTTGCTGGCTAGGTAGGTTTGTATCCAGTTTCCTGTTCAGTTCTCCCTCTGTTTCTGCATCCCTTTTCCCTGCACGGCCCTCCCTTTCCATACATTAGGCAGTCTGTCTCTTTTGCCGTCTATTTCCATTTTGCCTTTCTGTTTTTTAATTCTCCCCCCCATCCTTCTTCATCCTCCCCCCTTCTCCCCTCCACCTCTCATTCAGTACCTTTTGGCTTCTTGATTCCAGCTGAGCTTGGGGGTGGCTTCTGAAGGCGGGAGGGAGGGAGGGAGGGAAGGAAGGTGTGGCACCTGCTAGCCTCTTTTCCTGCAGGAAAGGGGAAATCTTGGCACTGGCGGCGGCTGCTGCTGCAGAGCCAGGAAGGAGAAACCAGCTGCACTGGCTGAACCCAACAAGCTAGCTGCTTCCCAGCCGTTGGGAATTCATCCGCCTCCCCTTTCTCTAATTGCTTGGAATGTTTGTTTGAATTTAACAAACCAGTAAACACCACCTCAGAAGTTAATTGCTCCTATTTCCAGAGACATACATTTAAAAAAAGAAATAACACAAATAGATGATTTGCTGAACTCAGCACCCTTCTGTTCATTAGACAAAGTGAACTCAGAGTGGTGGCAGAGGTTGCTCACTGCCTGCCTGCCTACCAGGCAAATCAGAGTTCAAGGTTACCGCTTCTTGATAAGGACTGTGGGCCCTGATCCGGTTCTCTTAGATTCTTGGCTTCAAATTCCTGCTTAGGTAAGCAGCAGTCAAAATAGTTGCTTTTATAATTCTAACTGCTCAGCCAGATAACAAACCTCCAAATGATGCAGTTGAAGAGTTCAAAAATCTGCTATCCAAATAAACTGATGCAGATAAGAGATGTTTGCAAACACTTAATTGTCTTGATGATGAAATAATCACTCATTGGGACAATGCAGGAGATAATAAGAAGGAGAGAAAAAGAGGGAATGCATACAGTGCAATAGAAAGCTGTGCCAAAGGCAGATGCCTCTGAGACAGCCAGGAAACATACTTTTTAAGGTTGAAATACACTGAATATCTGGAATATTTACTCCTTTCCAAATTACTTTATAAACTATTGGGGTGGCAGGAGTAGAAATTCCACTTATTGATGCGATCTCTGGCTGTGCTAGTGGGAAATGGAGCAGATGTCTGATGGCTCTTTTTGACTTCTTGAGTGTTTTTCCAACCATAGTTAACAACATCCGCTCTGGCATAAAGGAATACTGTTACTGTGACAATAGAAAGGTTCAGAGCTGTCTTCTAACCTGGTGCCTTCACACCATTTAGATGGGTTAAGCAGAACTGTTCTCAGTGCTAAATTGCTGCCTCATATCAGCAGGCGTGAAAGGCCCCCCCCCAATGCGCCTGTGTGTGTCCACATTCTGCTACTTCGATAGATGCCCTTGGCAAAATATCATCTCTTGTGTTTCTCAGTCACTGTATCTCAGCAGTCTGTGGTTTTAGGAATTAGCCCTTTTGTTCTGTCCTTACATTCAGGCTACTGAAAGAGTATGGGCGACTCTGTGGCTCACATTCAAAAGTCCTAGTATTTTGAGGCAAATATTCTTACCCCAGGTTAGTGGTGGAATATATTCAATTTCATATATGTATTTGAGTTGAAAAGGAGAAATGAATGGCTGGCATATCTCCCACCCTGCCTGTCAGGAGTGGTAATTCCAGCATTTGTCAGGTAGAGGGGCTGCATCCAGAAGGCAGCAAAAAAAGAAGCACAAGGGCAGAAAGCCCCCTCCCCCGGGAAAAAAACCCCAAAGAGAGGGAAAGGAGACCATAAACTGGTGCTAAGAAATGAACATTCATTATGATATGCAATATGCCAGCTGCATTTTGAAAATTGCCTTCTTTGAGGCCAAAAGTGACTTGCTCTGTCTTGCTGAGAGCAGCCAAAATCATTAACTTTGAGAATGTTCCATCTGTCCAGATGGCACCTTCTTCTCTCAGCTATACTGAACAGGAATTAGGTGGAATGGTGTGGCAGCTCCTTCAGTTACTTTGCCTGCTCTGGGACTGTTCTGACTGCATGCAAAAGTTTGTAAATTGCAAACTGTATTTACTGTATAACTGACCTATGCATGAGAGGCTGTGATTCATTTGCTATTTAGCTAGTGCAAAATTTTCTCTAAATTTTTACTCCTCTCCTAGTTATAGTGTAAGGTTGTCTGCTGATTCTGTACCATATATGTAAGTCTGTTAGTGCCACTGTCTGGTGTGCTTTTGCAGTACACACAACATGCTCAAGAGTGCACACATCTTAACAGTCAGTTTTTCTGCCTTCCCATGTTACTCATTGCAGTGTACACACATTTTATGTCTCAAGCCGTGGAGCTGTACCAAGTGCCCTTCTGCTGGGTGACCTTGGGTCAGTCACAGTTCTCTCAGAGCTGTTCTGGAAAGAGCAGACCTTGAAAGAGCTCTCTCAGCCCCACCTACCTCACAGGGTGTCTGTTGTGGGGAAAGGAAGGAAAAGGAGACTGTAAATCACTCTGAGACTCTGAATGAAGGGTCCAATCTCCTCCTTCTTCCTCTTCCTCCTCCTTCTTCCTCCTCCTTCTTCCTCTTCCTCCTCCTCTTCTTGGTCAACTTGGTGAGGGGGGGCAGTCCAGGTCAAGCTACAAATAAAACTCATCCTGAATGATGGCAGAGATGTGGGGGTATCTATTCCCATACTGCCTGGTGAGATCTTGGACAGACCACAGAGGCACCACTTGTCTCTTCAGCCCCTTCTCAACCTGAGTGGCGTCTCTTCTTATGGCACCACAGTGGGGTATATGATGGGTTGCAGTGGCAGTGGCATACACCTGAGAGGAAATGCCAGTTTGACACTCCAGGTAGCTGCTAGTCCTGCTTGGCCATAGTGGACCAGCCCAGTTGTAGTGATTTTCAGCAAGTACTGTTATTTCTGTGTTTGCTTTCAAAGCATTCATAATCACTCTCTGAACAATGAGCAAGACATGGGAAGTTGTGCCTAAAACCAAGGAGAGAGGGCAGTTCTGCTATGCTGTATGCATTCGATCTGGGTGCTGATTGTGCAAGTCTGCGTGCCTTTTTTCGTTCACCAAATAGCTCTTTGTGCTTGCTTTGTGACATTGCCTGCCTTCTGGAGGTGCCCAATGTCTGCTTCTGTCTGCTCTGCAAGTGATCAATTTGCTTATAAAACTGGATTCCTTTCTTTTAGTGGTCTGAAATTTGTCATGGGGTCATCTTTGGCGAGATCTTGTCCATGGGGTCGCGAAGAGTCAGACTCGGCTGTGCGACTGAACAACAACATCTTTGGGAAAGGAATATAATCCATGTGAATGCCATCACAACTGGATGAGAAACAAAGACATTAACAGCCATAGAAAGTATTTCTTCTTCAAACCCATGGAAAATGAATGAATGTGAAAACAAATTAAATCAAAAGGAAAGACATTTTGGAAACAAAAACCCAATTTGTACACCCCTAATTGAAACTGAGGGGGCTGTGGTAGCTTAGAGGTTAAGATGCTGAGCTGCAGACTGGAAGGTCTGTAGGTCAGCAGTTTGAGACCTTAGTGCTGTATGATGGAGTGAGGTCCTGTCTCTGGGCCCAGCTCCTGCCAACCTAGGAGTTCAAAAGCAAAAAATTGCAAGTAGATAAATAGGTACCACTTTTGTGAGAAGGTAACAGTGTTCCATGTGCCACATGGCCACGGAAATGTCTTCGGACAGCGCTGGCTCTTCGGCTTGGAAACAGAGATGAGCACTGCCCCCTAGAATCAGATTCAACTAGCTTTTGAGCAAGAGAAACCTTTACCTTTTACCTTTTTAAATTGAAAGTGACACATTAGTGGGTGGGTGTTTCACTTTTCCTTTCTGTGACTGGGAAAAGGGTGTCTAGCCTTCATTTGTACTTCTGTCATAGCTGCCTACTGCTCCCTCCAGAGGGGAGGGGTTAGGGTTAGGGCTTATGATGCTTCTTCCCTCTTGCAGAAGGGATAATTCAACCCCAGCCATTGTATTTGGCATAGAAAGTTCAATACTGATATAGCTGGAGAGGGATCCTATTTTTATTTCAATGTCTATATGTATATGTATGATGGTGGTGGGTTGTGGAAGGTAAAACAATAAAAAACAAGGGGGGGAAAGATGTCACCATGCTTTTAGTGTCATCACACTTACCCAAACGGAAGATGTAAAGTGATCATCCCCAAAAGAGAGACTTTTAAAATTATTGTACATGACTAGCTTGTATGTGAATTTAAGATGACCCCCTTTTTGCTTGATGAAAAAAGAGTTTTCCTTTCAGGTAAGCAGAGTCATTTGTGGGGAGATAGTCCTGTTTCCCTTGCTTGCTCTCTCTTTGTGGTGCCTGGTACTGAAGCACATTGGCTCTGTACTAGCCATAAAGAGAAAGAGTACTGTACTGTACTGCCCAATCCATACTAAATGAAATGCCGTGCAGAGAATAGAGGCCAACTTCGCGGCTTCACTCACAGGGATGTGGTGAGGATGATGACGTAGAACCTTGAAACAGAGGATTTTGATCAAAGAAACAAGTGGAGCCAGATTATGAGAAACCAATTTATGAATTGATCTGAACTGACTCCTGAAGTTAGTGGGTATAAATACATTCCTTTTGGCAGAGATACCTGGAAGTGGGCTAGGAGACAGCTGCTTCCTACCAATACAGGACAGAAAGGACTCCAGGGAACCTACAAAATGATGGTGTTTTTGTTCTGAAAGAAGTTAGATCAATGATGAGCTTTTCTCTCTCTTGGCTCAGAAATGGGAATTACAGAATTAACCACCTTAGTATTTTCTGATATTTTAAATCCCTAAAATCAAGCAAGTTTCAACAGTCTTCTTAATGAATTATGTTTTTAACTCATGATTTCTGAGTTTACAAGTCCCCTGCTGTACCAAACTGGTGATTTATATAACATACTTGTGCCGCATTTCTTATGAATCCATTGCTCTGTTTTCACACAGAGCTGAACCAACATTTCCTGAATTAGCACACACAACATACTGAGTCCAGTAATGGCAATATAAATACAGGGGTCATTTGGGGGGGGGACGCGGGAGGGCGGGGCCTGGAGCTCCCTGCTGGTGCCCGCTGGAGGTCGCCGCCGGCTGTGGGGAGGACACACTTCCGGTGATGTCAGGGGGTGTGGCATATGCTAATGAATTATGCTAATGAGTCCCCCTAGCTCTTTTTCTACGAAATGACCCCTGTATAAATATAATATAAAAGTCCACCAGGATTCCTGGGATGGTCATCTGGGAGAATGCATAGGCCCCAGGGAAGCCAGAACTCATGAGGCATTAGGCCTCATTTCTAAGTCACCCAGTTAGCCCTTCTCCTAACCTTCAGGAACCCACCAGTTTATCTCTCCTCCAGGTAAGGTTGTTAACCTCAAGGTGGGGCCTGGAGATCTCCTTGAATCACCAGTCATCTACAGATGACAGAGATCAGTCCCCCAGGAGAAAATGGCTGCTTTGGAGGGTGGACTCTGTGGCATTATACTCCACCGAAGTCCTTCTCCTACCTAAACCCCACCCTCCTCAGGCTGCTCCCCAAATCCCAAAGGAATCTCCCAACCAGGAGTTGGCAACCCTACACCCAGGTGTTGGTGGGTGAGTGTCATGAGTGGTAACATAGCAGCAGTGTCCTGCACAAATTGCTGATGTAATCAAGCCATGCAAAGTGGCGCAAGTGAATTAAAAACTGCTTGCAGATTACTGTCTAGGGTTGCCAGCCTCCAAGTGGGGCCTGGTGTTCTCCCAGAATTACGGCTAGTCTACAGACTATAGAAATCAGTTCCCCCAGAGAAAAGGCAGTTTTAACATGTGGATTCAGTGGCATCACATCCCTGCTGAGATCCTTCCCTTCCTCAGACTCCACTGCCTCAAGGCTTTGCCCTCAAATGTCCAGTGATTTCCCAGCCTGGAGATGACAACCCTGTTCCTGAGTTGAGTTGAGTCCAGGAGCACCTTCTTGGTATAAGCTTTCAAAAATCAAAACTCCCTTCATGAAGTATCTGACAAAGTGAGCTTTGACTCTAGAAAGTTGATACCATGAAAATCTTGTTGGTTTCTAAGGTGCTCCTGGACTTGAATTGAGCTCCTCTACTGCCGACCAACATGGCTGTTCTCTGAAATGATTACTGGCCTAGTTCACGTCCACCTCCAAAATCTGAAGGTAAGGGCCCACTGGGCTCCTTCCCCTTTGGTCTCTCCTCAGTAGCAGCATGTAGGCTTGCCAGTTCCCAGGTGGGGGTGGGAGATCCCCCGATTTCACAGGTTCCTGCCCACTGCCAGCCAGCTGGTCAGTGGGGGAAGCCCCACCCACAACAGCGACCACTAGTGGCCACCCCACTTCCTCGCCTCCAGGGATATTTAAAGGACCCTTCAGCTGATTGTTGGGAGTATGAGGCCTGCCGATCACCTGGAGGGCCCTTTAAATCTTGCAGGAGGGGAAAGAGAGGGGTGGCCACTGGCCGCACGCCTGAACTCCAAATAGCGAATTCACCACTTGGAGTTCAGGCACGGGTAGCCCCCATTCACAAAATAAACAAATAAATATTAAATTGAAGGTTCCCTTTAAATGGTTTTTTGCAAGCAGGGGACACCTGCGCCAGAATTCCAAGCAGCAAATTTTCCTCTAGGAGTTCAGGCATGCACAGTGCCTGACCCTGCTTGCAAAACCATTTGAAGGGAAGGTTCCCTTTAACTTGTTTTTTTGTGATCAGGGGCCACCAGCTCCTGAATTCTAAGTGGTGAATTCGCCACTTGGAGTTCAGGCTTGCGTGTGGATAGATGGCATTGACACTCAGATATAGGGTTGCAGGGATCATTTCCTGCAGGAGCTCCGGCAGTAAAGAGCCCAGGGGGCGGGCACATGCAACAAGCTCCACCCCCTGCTCCAGGCAGCCCTCAGTCAGAGCAAGAAGCAGCCAGGTAAGTGGCAGAGCTCCCCCCGGCCCCCTGCCCAAAACAGTCCAGTGGCACCTTTAAGACCAAGTTTTATTCAGGTACAAGCTCTCCCTCCTCTGCGAGGACAGATCTGCACGTTCCCCGCCCCAATAGCTAGCAATCCAAAACAGTCCAGTGGAGCCTGAGTGGTGGGTGTTGCCTTCTGACACACTTTCAGTGATGTCAGGGTGTGTGGCATATGCAAATAAGTTATGCTAATGAGTTCCTGCACCTCTTTTTCTACAAAATGACCCCTGTAGGGTTGTTTCCAGTGATGTGGGAGTGGAAAGGAAAATGTACTTGATGCTGTTCCACATGCATAAGCATAATAGTGCAAGGTTTAATGCTACCCACAGCACTTCAATGCAGTACTGACCCAATCACAAGTACCTTGGGCTAAGTTTGAATCCAATAGTTTTAGGTTTGCACATTCAGCCTGCATGGTTTATTTGTATTTCTTCTACTTGCACAGGAGTTGTTGCACAAATGGAAATGCTCTGTGGGATCATGCCCATATATTCTAATATGAATCATATATGTACTTTCTGTCCTGTTCCAGCAAGTGAAACTGGTTACATCCTGGAATGTATTGTCTACATTGGGTTGAATGGCTCTCATTGGAAGAAGAAGAAGAAGAAGAGATTGGATTGGATTGGATTGGAGAGGATATAATCTTTGCATTGACCTTTGATGTGTCTAATTCAGGTACCCACAGCCTTTTTGAGGCTGGTGGGCACAACTACAAAAAGGCTGCCCAAGTGCAGGGGAGAAGAGGGGCAATTGAAAGATATATTGGGAAGGAGGAGTGAGAGAGAATAAACAAACATTGTGGTGGCTGCTACCACTAAACCAGTGTTATTTTAATCTGCATAGCCAATCAGAATTCCCAGAAATTCCCCCGATGGCAGGGGGAGGGAGGGAAAGTGGAAGAAGGCCTGCCACTACCCACTGACGGAGGGAGGGAGGGAGGGAAGGAGCAGGCTTTGAACAGGCCACCCACTGGCCTACAGCTGATTCTGATGCCGCAGGCGGGTGGGCAGGGCAGCAACAGGGCTGCTTCTGGTGCCCCTCTATCTCTGGCACCCTAGGCAACTGCTGGGTGGTGGAAGAAAGTGCGGGCAAGTCGCAGCTGACTTATGGCAACCCTGTAGGGGTTTTCAAGGCAAGAGTCGCTCAAGAAGAAGAGTCGGTTTTTATACCCCACTGTTCTCTACCTTAAGGAGTCAAAGTGGTTTACATTTGCCTTGCCTTCCCCTTGTGAGGTAGGTGGGGCTGAGTGGCTCCCCCCAAATCTCCCCAAGTTCCCTGAGTTTCACAAACCTACCCACCACCCCCTGCCAGTGGCCAGGGAAGATCTGGCAACTGTAAACCCAGCAGGCTTCATGTGGAGGAGTGGGGAGTCAGACCCCGTTCTCCAGTTTAAAGTCTGGCTCTTAACCACTACATTGCACTGTCTCTTAGTGGTGCTTTGCCGTTGCCTGTCTCTGTGTTGTGCCCCTGGACTTCCTTGGTGGTCTCCCATCCAAATACTAACCAGGGCTGACCCTGCTTGGCTTCTGAGATCTGATGTGGGTAGCCTTGGCTAGTAGCTAGGTGTGGCTGATGTGGGTAGTGTGGCTAGTGGACAGGATGGCCCTGACCATTTCATTAGTTTTGAAGGCTTGACAGTGGCTAAAACTGACGAGCCACCTCGTTCAAAACCTTCTGCTTTGCAGCAAGCCCTTTGCTAGCTGCAAGCTTAGAATATTAATAGGAAGGCATCCTCTTACCAGTATGCTGCTGAGGTGGCACTTGCTCTAGGGGTGGACAGTTACCAAGAGGAAGACCGAGAAAGATGACGATGACGTTGATGGAGGATAGACAGAGATGAAAAGGGGAGAGTGTATTGGTTAGCATCTCAGACTATGATCTGGCATACTTGGTTCTAAACCTCACCTGCCATGGAAGCTCATTGGGTGACCTTGGCCCAGTCACGCACTCCCAGCCTTACAGCCTTAAGAGGAGAAGGGTGGAGGAGAGGAGAGCGACGTGAGCCACTTTGGGTCCCCATTGGGGAGAAAGGTGGAGTATAAATAAAGTAAAATAAATAAAATGACCTTTGCTCATGGTGTAAAGGGCCTGGACAGGGCTTGAACACTCTATAAGGTCTGTTTGGAAAGACTGAAATCATTTTAGTCATTAATGCTGGTTTATGTTTTACACACCATACAGTTTGTCAGTGTGTACTGTAGATCAGTTTTACCCAGACTTAAAAGATATTATCTGATAAACATTGGTTCTTTGCTTTGAATGCAATAGCAGGTGACAGTGAGAAAGGTCATATTATGTGACAACACTGTAAATTTGTTTTTTGGTGCGAATATTGTTGGGAAAAGGCATAGGGGGATTTTTCAAAGGGAAAAAAAATGTGCAGTGAGCAACTGAATGCCTTTGGCCAGATATTTTTAACTGGGTTAGAAGTGTTTGAAACTGGAGTTCCTGAAAATATGAAAGAAGTGAGAATGGATTTACACCATCAGTGTAAAGTAATTGTGGGTGGCGTGCATTCAGATGGGGACCCAAAAGCCTGCAAAGTGTGAAACCAGCTGATAGGGAGGACAGCATATCCATGAAGATCTATACAGGGAACCACAGTGTAGGATGATGGAGAACAGACATGGCTTTAAGATTTTGCTGTATTTCTTCAGATGAGTCATAGCATGAATTAGAGCAGCTCTGAGGCTATGATGACTGCTGGTGGACGCTCGGCCGTTTCTGATCCCCCAGGATGAGGTGGCACAGGAAGTCTTAGATAATGTGTTTGGCTAGTGAAACAAATGAATTCCCACAAGAAAGGACAACTTTGCTGAATATATCAAAGCGAACAGTGAAAGATTGCTTCCGGTCAACAGTTTATGTAAATACATATGTGCACCTTATTGTAAAGAGTATTCAGAGTTCTGGACCAGCACTTTTGCAGTGCTCATTTTCAAAAAAGTATGTTTGCAAATAATTGTAATCTTTAGGATCTTTTACACAATAGCCTGATGTTTCCTGATATTTTTAATAAACAAAATTTGTTTACTTTGTTTATACTCATAGAATCACGGAAGGGGCCATACAGGCCATCTAGTCCAACCCCCTGCTCAATGCAGGATCAGCCTAGAGCAGCCCTGACAAGTGTTTGTCCAGCCGCTGCTTAAAGACTGCCACTGAGGGGGAGCTCACCACCTCCCTAGGCAGCTGATTCCACTGCTGAACAACTCTTAGTGTAAAAAAGTTTTTCCTAATATCCAGCCGGTACCTTCCCACCCTTAATTTAAACCCATTATTGTGAATCCTATCTTCTCAAGCCAACAGGAACAGCACCCTGCCCTCCTCTAAGTGAAAGCCCTTCAAATACTTAAAGAGAACAATCATGTCTCCCCCTTAACCTCCTCTTCTCCAGACTGAACATTCCCAAGTCCCTCAACTTTTCCTCATAGGGCTTGGTTTCCAGGCCCCTGATCGCATCCTTGTTGCTCTCCTCTGCCCCTGCTCCATTCTGTCCACATCCTTTTTGAAGTGAGGCCTCCAGAACTGCACACAATACTTCAGGTATGGCCTGACCAATGCAGTATACAGTGGGATTATGACATCTTGTGATTTGGATGTTATGTCTCTGTTGATACAGCCCAAGATCACATTAGCCTTTTTTGTTTATTTTATTATTTATTTTATTCATTTAATTTGTACCTCGCCCTCCCCATCAAGGCAGGCTCAGAGTGGCTTAAAGACAATATGATAAAACAGTTAAAACGCCATATGTAAATAAAATCACAAACAATACAAAATAAAAAATTTCATAAATGTTGCCTTAGACAACATATTTCATAAAGTACTAGAAAATTCATTATTTATCAATTAATTAAATGTATTTAATTACATTAAATACATACATAAATTAATTAATTAAAGTGCTAATGTGATATATTTCATAAAGTGCTAGTATAATTTATAGCTGATGGCGGCGTTTGCAGCATCCATGTAATCAACTACCTCTGTAGTCTGGGTTTTGTCAGGCTATTGATCATATCTTGAGTTGGTGTTGGCATTGGGGCCAGGGCCTGGTTGTTGGAAGGGCAGCACCCTAATCGAAAGCATGGTGGAAGAGCTCCATTTTACAGGCCCTGTGGAACTGCAAAAGGTCCCGCAGGGCCCTGATGTCATCCAGGAGCTCATTCTACCAGGCCAGGGCCGCCACTGAGAAGACCCTGGCCCTCGTCACAGCTAGCATGACTTCTTTTGGGCCTGGAAGGGCCAGACGATTTTGGGACCCCCATCTTAGTGCTCTCTGTGGAACATGTGGGGAAAGGCAGTCCCTTAGGTAGATAGGTCCCTGACCATATAGGGCTTTAAAGGTAAGAACAAGCACCTTGAACCGAATTCAGTATGCTATAGGCAGCCAGTGCAGTGCTTTTAGTGCAGGTTGGATGTGCTCCCGCATAGGGAGACACAACAACAGCCTTGCCACCACATTCTGCACCAGCTGCAGCTTCCAGATTTGGGACAAGGGCAGACCCATATAGAGAGTATTACAGTAGTCCAATCTCGAGGTGACCATTGCATGGATCACTGTTGCCAGGTCATTGCATTCAAGGAAGGGAACCAACTGTCTAATCAGCCACAGGTGGTGAAAGGCTGACTTTGCAGTGGCTGCTACCTGGGCCTCCATCATTAAGGTGGCATCCAGGAGCACTCCCAAGCTCCTAACCTCCGTCGCTGGCACTAACGGTGCCCCATTGAAGGTCGGGAGTGGAATCCCTAACCTTGGACTGCTCTGACTCAGACACAGGACCTCCGTCTTCGTCAGATTCAATTTCAGCCGACTCACTCTAAGCCAACCAGCCACAGCTTTCAATGCCAGGTTCATATCTTCCAGACTAGAGTCTGACTGGCTGTCTAACAACAGATAGAGCTAGGTGTCACCCACATATTGGTGGCAACCCAGTCCATGACTCTGAGCAATCTGGGCAAGGGGGCGCATGTAGATGTTAAATAACATTGGGGAAAGCACCGCTCTTTGGGGCACTCAGCAGACCAGCAGGTGCCTTTCGGATAGCTGTTCCCCAATGGGCACCCTTTGTCCCCGGCCCTGGGGAAACGAGGAGAGCCACTGCAAGGCAGACCCCTGAATCCCAGTGTTGGCGAGGTGGTGGATCACTAGTTGATGGTCGACCATATTGAACACTGCCGACAGGTCTAACAACAACAACACTGCCAAACTGCCCTGATCCAGATACCTCCGGAGATCGTCTGTGAGGGCGATCAGGATCATCTCTGTCCCATGGCCTGGTCGGAAACTGGATTGGAAGGGGTCTAATGAGGAGGTGTCATTCAAAAAACTGTGCTGCTGAATCACCACAGCCCTCTCAATTAATTTGCCCACATAGGGCAAATTGGATACTGGCCGGTAATTTGCCAATTCGGCCACATCCAAAGATTACTTTTTTAGGAGAGGGTGGACCACCGCCTCCTTTAATGCACTAGGGAACAAGCCCTCAGAGAGGGACTTGTTGATGATCTCCCTTAGTGCCCCTCGTGCTGCATTGCACTGGCTGCTCATATTTAGTCCCCCCCGTACCCCAATATCTTGTTCACACATATTGCTGCCCAGAAGTGTATTCCCCATCCAGTATGCATGTTGTTTATTTTTGTTACCCAGATGTAAAACTTGGCACTTACCCTTGTTAAATGGCATCTTGTTCACATCCGCCCACTTTTCCAGTGTGTTCAGATCTCTCTGTCTTCTCTCCAATGGGTATCCAAAATAGATTATGGTTTTCTCTTCTCCACTTTAGCCTTAAAATTAAATTAAACAAGCAAGTCTTTAAGGTGCCACTGGACTTCTGTTTAATTTTGCTGCAACAGACCAGTGTAGCTACCCCTTTGGAATTACTGAAGCTATTCTCAGAAAATCACTACTTCATTTACTTCCTTCATTGACACCATGCCTATCTCCCCAATGGGGACCCAATGTGGCTTTCAACATTTTCTCCTCCATTTTATTTTCATTAGGTTAGGCTGAATGTGTGACTGCCCTAAGGTTACTGTTAAATACCGGGTTCCATGGATAAGCAGATCTCACATCTAGTGATCAGCTCAGTTTTATTAGTGATTCAGCAGATACAAAACTGAAACCCCAGGGCAACAGCCCTTTTTAAATAGCATGCAAAACACACACCCAACTAACATTAGTTTCTCATTGGTCACCTCCAGAGTCCTGGTGGGCTATTGTTCTAGAGCTCCAAGCTCAGCCAGTCTCTGGTACCCAGTCCTGGAATATTCCAGCTCTAATACATAACACCCCTACCCCCTAAGTTCCAAAGCACCTTAACATACATAGTCCTCAAGGTATGCTGGCTTGCGCCTTTCCCGCTGCGCGCTCAGTCTTGGCGAAGTCACAGGGGCCCTGTCTGGGGTCTCAGCAGCAGTGCTGGGCAAGGATGGTGAGTCATGAGTAATCTGCATGCTTGTGGGTGACTCTGCACATTCAGAACAGTCCCTGGCATGCAGTGTGTCCCCCTCCCCACTGCGCTTCGGCGGCAGCAGTAGTGGTCCTGAACGGCTGGACTCCACGGCAGCTGGCACTGGTTTGGCTACCTCTGGCAGGAGACAGTGGTGAAGCTGGTCAATGTTCCTGTGTAGGACCTGTCCACTGTTGGTAGAGACCATGTATAAGTGGGGGCCGGTGACTTTGATGACCTTGGCAGGAACCCAGGCAGGACTGCTGGAGAAGTTCTGTGTGTAGACAGGGTCACATGGGAAAAATCCTCTGGGTGCTTCCTGGCTCTCCAGTGATGGGCGATGCTCTGGGGCTCAGTCTGGGTGCAGTCTGTCCAGTCAAGTAGGTAGGCGTCTGCCCATGAGGAGCTCAGTGGGGCTGCAGCCGGTGGTTACACTCAGGGTCACCCGGTGGCCAAAAAGGAATGCTGCAAGCCTATGGTCCTCGTCCCTGTGGATAATCTGCCTGAAGGACTCCTTTGTGGTCTGCACCATCCTCTCTGCTTGCCTGTTGGTGGCTGGGTGAAAGGGAGTGGAGCAGATGTGCCATATTAGGTAGTGGCCCAAGAACTCCTGGAACTCCCCCAAAGTGAAGGCAGTCCCATTGTCCATCACGACTGTGTCGGGTAGGCCATGGGTGCTGAAGATTCATCTGAGGGCCCGGATTGTCACTCTGGAGGAGGTGGAGGCAACCGGTACAACCTCCAGCCATTTGGTGTAGGAGCCCACCAAAATAAAGAATATTTGTCCTTGGAAGGGGCTGACGAAGTCCAAATGCACCCGGGACCAAGGGTTGCAGGTGGACTCCCAATGCTGCATGTGAGCATGTGGTGGTTCCGGCTGGGTCTCTTGGCATGCCTGGCAGCACTGGACCAGGCCTCTATTTTGCTGTCCATTCCTGGACACCACACATAGCTCTGGGTGAGTGCCTTCATTCGCACAATTCCGGGGTGCGTCTCATGCAGGGCTGCCAATACTTGCTGGTGCAGGGGTGCAGGAACCTCTACCCAACTGCCCCATAGTAGGCACCCCTTGTGAGCCAAGAGCTCATCCTGGTGGGATGAGAAAGCTGCAAGTCTGGGCCCACCTTACTGGTGGGCCAGACCCTCCCCACCCAGTCCAGAATGCAGGAGAGGATCTGGTTTCGCAGTGTGGTGGGAAACATCCACGATGTGCAGAGGGTGGTTGGGAAGCTCCTCCAAAAGCAAGGTCTGGTGTGCAGGAGCCAGGTCTGGATCAATGGAATGGAGTGGCAGGTGGCTGACGGCGTCGGCATGCCCCATCACCTTCCCAGGACAGTGGAGAAGGGAGTACTGGTATCCTGCAAGGAACATGGACCAATGAAGAACCCACGGCGAGAGCATCTGAGGGGTTTGGTGATCTGAGGCAAGAAGTCCCAGCAGAGGCTTGTGGTCTGTCACAAAGGTGAACGGCTGCCCATAGTGGTAGTCATGAATTTCTTGACCCCGCAATGATGGCCAGCGCCGCCTTATCAATTTGCACATAGTTGTGCTCAACCGAAGACAGGGTGTGGGAGTAGTATGCCACAGGGACCTCCCTGCTGTCCGGCAGCTGGTGGCCAAGAATGGCACCAACCCCATACGGAGAAGTGTCACAAGCAAGCACGACAGGCAGCCTTTCGTCAAAATGGGCCAGGGCTGTGTTGGAGGTGAGCAGCTCCTTCACGGCCCTGAATGCAGTGGCTTGCTGTTGGCCCCAGACCCACGAGGCCTTCTTGTCGAGGAGGCAGTGCAGCGGCTCCACCAGCACAGCTTTATAGGGTAAGAAGGAATGGTAAAAGTTCAGAAGCCCCAAGAAAGCCTGTAGCTCCTGCTTGGAAATAGGCACAGGGGCATTGACAATGGCACGAACCTTGTCTGGGGCCAGATGGATGCCTTCAGTGTCTACAGAGAACCCCAGGAACTCAACCTGAGGAACACCGAGGATGCACTTCTCCCACTTCACCTTTAGGCCAGCCAACTGGAACCACTGCAGGACGGCACACAACTGGCTGATGAATTCCCCCTCCATGGGAACATCATCAAAGAAAGGCTGGACCCTGAATATTCCTTTAAGAACAGAGTCCATGAGATTTTGGGAAATTCCTGAGGCCAAGAAGTGGCTAACTACCAGGACTGCAGCGCCTTTTAATGGTACATTTATAGTCCATGCAGATGCGGACATCCCCATTGGGCTTAACGGGTGCGACAATCAGAGTTTCCCAAAGGGCATGTGAGACTGGTTCCAAAATCCCTTGGTCCACCAAATGATCCAGCTCCTCATCAGTTTTAGGCTTCAGTATGAATAGGACACACTGGGCCTTCAGCCGTATGGGCCGCACCTCTGGATTGAGCTGGAGGAAGATGGGGGGTCCGGTGTAGCGACCAAGTGTCCCATTGAAGACAGCTGGGAACTCGTTGCACACCCGCTGAAAGTCTTCTCAGGTATCTGGTGCACCCCTGTGACTCAGAACCCCAAGGACGCAAACCATGCTAGTCCCAGTAAACTCGTGCAACTGCCTCCCACTACCAGCAAGTCCAAAAGCCCTTCAAAATTCTGGTACTGCACCCAAAACTTCCCCACCCCTTTCACGGCGAGGGCCCCCATTCGGGCAGAGCCTACGGAGGGTGTCCTCCGAGATTATGGAAATGGAGAACCCTGTGTCTAGCTCCATCATGCAAGGGGCTCCCTCAATTAAAACAGTCACTTTAATTTTATTGGGGGTGTCCTGGGGCAAGTGAAGTACCTGGTGCAGCTGGATGGAGGTAGTGTGCAGTTCTGTGGCATGTGCAGACTCCAGATGGGCAGACTGTTGCCTCCGGGTCCCCTTGGAATAGCAGGCGTGGGCGATATGGCCAACCTTTCCGCAGCTTCGACATGTGGTGTCTCGGAAATGGCAGGAGCTCCACTCATGGGGCTCCTCGCAGCTGACACAGGGTGTTGAGGTGGCAGGTTCACCGGCGTGAGCTGTGGCGGATGTGTGAGTGCTGTGGAGGGCTGAGCAGTGCATCCACAGGACCTCTTTTCTGTTGGACACATCGGAAACTGAGGAAATTGCAGCCTGGTGCACTGCAGCAGCATGGTGGTCAGTCTTCTATTTGCCAACCTCCCAGGAATTCTCGAATGCCGTGGCCTCCCAGATTGCCTTTTGGAAGTTTGTGTCCTCATGGCCAATGAGCTCGCGATGGAACTTCTTGTCCCAGGGCCTGAACACGAAATGATCGAGGAGGGTGTCTTTAAGGTTCTGGAACTCACATCGAAGAGCCAGGCAGCGCAGGGTGGTGACATAGTCAGAGGCCTCTGGTTCTGCTTGAAGAAACTGAGGCAGCAAGCCAGTCAGGTGGGCTGGGGTGCAAAGTGGTTGGTGAGCGCCATAATGAGATTGTTGAAAGTGGTGAGCTGCAATGTGGTCGGTGCAATGAGATCCTGAGCTATCTCCAGGGTGGCAATTCCACAAAAGCTGAGCAGCAGTGCCTTCTTCTTGGCCATGCCATCGATTCCCTGGAATTCCACGAAGTACTTCAGGTGTTCCACCCAAGCCTCCCATTGCTCGGGGTGAGTGGGGTTGAACTTTGGAAGTAGTCCTGGAGGGGCAGCCATGGTCCCGGTTGCACTGTGATGCACGTGGCACTGGAGCTCGGTGTGCTGTGCGGTGCATATGGGCTCTAGGCTTGGGTGCATATGGGCTCCACTCAACAGGATCTCACCTTCGTCGCCAGTGTTAAATATTGGGTTCCATGGATGAGCAGACCCAACATCTAGTCAGGGGTCATTTCCTGCAGGAGCGCACAGGAGCAGAGCTCCGGCGGTAAAGAGCCCAGGGGGTGGGCACATGCAACAAGCCCCACCCCCTGCTCCAGGCAGCCCTCAGTCAGAGCAAGAAGCAGCCAGGTAAGTTGCAAAGCCCCTCCCCTCGCCCCTCGGTCCAAAACAGTCCAGTGGCACCTTTAAGACCAAGTTTTATTCAGGTACAAGTTCTCCCTCCTCTGCGAGGACAGATCTGCACATTCCCCCCCCCCCAATAGCTAGCGATCCAAAACAGTCCAGTGGAGCCTGAGTGATGGGTGTTGCCTTCTGACACACTTTCGGTGATGTCAGGGTGTGTGGCATATGCAAATAAGTTATGTTAATGAGCTCCTGCACCTCTTTTTCTATGACATGACCCCTACATCTAGTGATCAGCTCAGCTTTGTTAGTAATTCAGCAGACACAAGACTGAAACCTCAGGGCAACAGCCCTGTTTAAATAGCATGCAAAAATCACATTCAAACACACCCAACTCCCAAGGATAGACTATTTACATAACACTAGTTTCTCATTGGTCACCTCCAGAGTCCTGGTGGGCTTTAGTTCTAGACCTCCAAGCTCAGCCAGTCTCTGGTACCCAGTCCTGGAATATTCCAGCCCTAATACATAACATTTACCCAGCCATCTTCCATGGCAGAGTGGGGATTTGAGCTAAGGTTGATAAACTCCAATGACTTTTGTGGGAGGGTAAATCTCATGTTGCCCCTCTCCTTGCTGCCTACTTTGGTTCTCTTTGTCCTTTGGCTTCCACTTTCCCCTTTCCTTGCCCCTGGCCCATCCCCCCCATTAGCTTTCCTCTGTGTTTCCTTTGTCTCCTCCTCCTCCCATTGGATACTACTGTGGCCAGCTCTTGTGTAAGTGTAATGTACTCTGCCATGACCACGTGCGCGACCGTTGAACCATGCGGTCATGCAAAGTCCTGAAGCTTCGCTCCGATAGAACAATAGCCAAGCGGATCCTAGCCCGCACCTATCAGAGGGCCAGGTCCACAGCCGAGAGCCTATGGGACTCTCGGCTACTGTATATAGTCTATAGGGAAGTAGGGGGTGTGTTTGGTGAAGGGTTTTGCTGTGCATATATACCGGCCTGCGAGCCGGCTTATTTTGTCTTGTTCCATCTGAATAAAAGTACTTTGCTGAAATCACTCAACGTTTCTCAGTACTTTTCAGTAAGGGTTTCGGTTACAATCATAGCCCAAATTGCAGCACGTTTTTTGTTGTTGTAATACCTATATGTGTGCAGATGTTGCAATCAATCTCAGTTTTTATAATCTCCAAACATTTTTTAGTAAGATTTTTCTAAAAACTTTTGCCTGGACTTCGAGAACCATAAACGTTAATTATGGCTGGCCCCATTGTACCGATTTGCCTATTTGCTTTGCTGGAAGATCTAAGGAGATGAAATATAATCATGAATGCAGTGTGATCCTAAGCATTTTTATTAAGATGTAACCCCCCCCTCTCCCCTGCATTTATTGGAGCTTATTTCCCAGTAATTGTGCATAGAATTGCAGCCTTGGGCTAAAAAAAGAATGAATCACATCTTTTTGATCTACAACTCCCTTTGAAGTAAAATTGTCTTTCCAACAAGACTTGTAAGGTAACAAACATGAGCCAACGCTGATAAAAATGTTCCCATTACATTGTTGTTGTAAGGGAAGAGCAGGACTTTTTCCACATGGAGACTTCCCCCCAGGCAGTACAACATGCCTGGCCGATGCCCCCCACTTTAGTTGGCAGCTTCCACATAATGGTTGGGGCTCCCAGGCCTTTCCCTTTTAAGTTGGAGCAAAGGAGAAAGTTGTGGGCTCTGACTTAAAGGTGCTCTGTCTCTGTGTGAAAGGAGGAGGCAAAGCTTAGCACCACCTTCAGAATGGCATCACCCAGCTCCTACATTCCTCCCCTTTTAGCCCTTTAAGGTGGCTTTTACAAAAACCATGACTCAGTTGTTCGGGGTGGGTGGGCTGGCAAGAATGTTTACCTGGTCAGTGCTTCCGTGCCAATGTTGATGAGTAGAAAGGGAGTGGGGATGGGTGGTGCCAGCAGTGAGTGGCATGGGGACAGGACATGTGATGGAGTTCCCGGCCTCCCGGCAAAGCCGTTGAGGTCAGGGGGATTTTTTGCGGAGGAGCCGGGGCAGCAACAGAAGCATGATGCATGGCGTCATGATGACGACGGGGTGGGCAGAGCCGGCTTGGCAAACTGCCGGGCTCCGCTCCTGCCCTGTCAGTTGGAAACCGGAACCGGTGAGCACCTGACGGCAATTTCCCCATTAGGGAAGAGGGGGTCATAAGGAACTGCCTTCGGATTTTCAGGTCCACGGTGGGGAATGGTGATCACCTCCTCTGGGAACCTCGTAGGGTATGCTCATCTCTGCAAGTTGTCAGGCTTCAGGGGTAGGCGCTCCTATGTGGCAACCAGTTTGCTGGGCTGCCGGTCGCAAGCCAGATAGATGGCTCAAGACCGGAGCTGGGTGACCCGCCCAAGAAAAGGGCAAGGAGGTTGGTCAAGTGAATGACACCTGCCTTGCCTGTTCCGTGCTCGCTTAGATGGTCCCTTGCCGCAATGTTATGTTAAATAGTAAATAAAGTGGCCCTTGTTTACTTCCAAACTGTTGTCTGTCTTGTTATTCCGACTGGGGGGGCAAATGCCATCCCTGTGCCCCTCAGTGCCACTTGCTGCTGCTTGCACAATCCAGGTACTGTGGCACTTAAGAGCAGCTGTGTTGGCCTGCTGTAGAACAGATTCTAGTCCAGTAGCACCTTAGAGACCAACAAGAGTTTCAGGGTACAAAGCTCTTTTCAAAACACCTGCATGACAAAGGGCACTTTGACTCTTGAAAGCTTATACCCTGAAATTATTGTTGGTCTCTAAATTGCTACTGGACTCAAATCTGTCTTTACAAACACAAACCCTTTATATATGATGGGCTCTTAGCTTGGCTGCTGCTGCTCCCAACAGCTCTTGTTCCCCTCCCCAGCCATAACTTGTGACTTGACTAGCTTTGAAAAGCTCCACCCCATCCTGAGTGTCAGCATAGGGTAGATAATCATGGAATGAAAAGGCATAATGGCTGTGGTCACACACATTAAATAATCCACTTTCAATCCACTTTCCAAATGGTCTTGTCAGTTCACACATTAAAATCCAGTTGGAAAGTGGATTGAAAGTGGTTTATTTCATGTGTGTGACCGCAGCCAACATTTGTTATCACATTATCTATATATCTAATTCCCAATTTGCCCCCGGAGTGCGGATCGCTAAATTAGCGCTCCGGGGGCAGCTGGGGGGGCGGGGGAGGTTTGTGCACACGTGGGCCAGTCCCCACATGTGCACAAAAATAAAAAAAGTTGAAAAAAATTTCGGGGGGATGTTTAAATCCCCCCGAAAGTGCAAGAGCGTCTCCTGCGCGTGCGCAGGAGACG
>NW_015172042.1:331677-350578 GCF_001447785.1 Gekko japonicus | reverse complement strand
GAACGGGCAGGGGGGGGAGAGGAGACGGAGCTCTTCCCCCCCCCCCCCGCGAGTATCGCGGGTCCCCCTCTTGTAATATCTAAAAGCTTGGTTCACACCTCCAACCAGTGTTTGCCTTGATTCATCACCCTTTTGGCAATCTCATTCAAACCTGAATATGTTCTGGTTGGGTTCTTAATGGCTAGGTTTTTAATGTTTTGTTAAACTTAATTATTTTTATAATCTTTTGCTTTGAGAGCAGCATCAAGCAGATCTCTGGAGAGAGAGTATATACATTTTCTAAATAAATAAATAACGCAAAAAATCTCTGAAAATAATGGGCACAATCCAGCCAAAGTTAAAGGCTTTTTAAAAAATCCCATTCCTTTTAATGTGCTTAATTCTCCCACTGAAATCAATAAATGCAAAAAGTATTTAATTCTGGCACCATCCGTCTCTAACCCCCCCCCCCCAGAAGCTTAGTATTAAGCATCTGTGAAAGGTTGTGCTGCAGTTCTGAATATGAACTTTTGAGGCAGACACTTTCACATAAGCCACAGTTAAGAAAACTTTGTGTGTGTTATGTGCTGTCAAGTCAATTCCAATTTATGGCTACCCTATGAACTAATGACCTCCAAAGTGCTCTATTGTTAACAGCCTTGCTCAGGCCTTGCAAACTGAGAACCAGGGCTTCTTTAACTGAGTCAATCCATCTCATGTTGGGTCTTCCTCTCTTCCTGCCTTGAACTTTTCCTAGCGTTACTGCCTTTTCCAGGAATTCTTGTCTTCTCACAATGTGACAAAGTGTGATAGCCTTAGTTTGGTAGTTTTAAAACACTGAACTGTGTCAAAATCCCTTACTGGCAAAGTTTTCAGCCCTGCAAAGTATGGAACAAGGAAAGTGATGAAATGATTTTTAAAACGGACCTCATTACCCTTTAAAATGGACCTGCACTACACTTTGAGAACCTTCTCAAATGATACAGATTTTCCTTACAGGTTGTGCATTATATTGTTGTAGACTTTGTGATGTGAGAGAATCTAGGCCTACTAGTCCCATTTTATTCAGTGTAAATGTACAGCTGCACTGCTCTCCATCTTCTCTTTAGGAAACTGGGAAGTTCTCTTATCTAACTTGTCTGATCACAATTCTGGTGAAATGTTATTGCCTCTATATCTTTGTGGAAGACTCAGATGCTGCGTAACTGCTACCAGCTTCTCATGGTATTTGTATCTTCTCTAGATGTAAACATGCATCATAATGTTTCCCGCATTATGTTTCTACTGGATTTCTGATGAGGGAGTGAGATACAAAACCAATTCTCTGTGGTCTAAATATAATGGGCAAAAAACAACCAACAATTGTTGCAATTCAAAGATTTGGGGCTAACTCAGGGCTGCTCAATTGTGTATAGGCTGCATTCTACATGCCCATGATTTATGCCTGCTTAAAGGCATGATCTGCAAGCATGTGATGCTTCCCATGCACACTTTGCTCATGGACATTGGTTCCCCTGTTTGAACCCTGCAGCACTGGATAGGTGCCTCTGCAATGGTTGCTGTTAGCCTTTGCTGATCATGTATGGAATGAGGCAATGCAATCCTGAAGCTCCTAGGAAACACTGAAAGTGTTCTGATTTTTATCCCCTCTTGTTTTTCTTAACAGGTTGAAAAAAACGATGACATTGACCAAAAGATCGAACAAGATGGCATCAAACCAGAAGATAAAGCTCACAAGGCAGCCACCAAAATTCAGGCTAGCTTCCGTGGACACATAACAAGGAAAAAGCTTAAGGGGGAGAAGAAGGGAGATGCCCAAACTAATGATGCTGAAGCTGGTGAGAAGAAGGAGGAACTCCTCGCTAATGGTGTGGCTGATGGCAAAGCTGCTATTACAGACGTGGCTCCATCTGAGAATGCCCAGCCTGCAGGAGGCAACAAAGAGGGAGGCATCCCAGCAGAGGAGAAGCAGGGGGAGGCCAAAGCTGACACTGGTTCAGAACAACCTGCCCCAAAGGCTACAGCTCCCGCTGCCCCGTCGGAGGAAAAACCCTCCCCTGCCGCCGCTGAAACGGAAAGTGCCACTAAAGCTTCCACTGATAACTCACCATCCTTGAAGGCCGATGAAACCCCAGTCAAGGAGGAACCTAAACAAGCCGATGTGCCTGCCACTGTCACCACTGCCGTTAGCCCCACTGCTGCAGAGGATGCTACTGCCAAGGCAACAGTGCAACCCCAAACAGACACGGCAGAGAGTAGCCAAACCGAAGAGAAGACAGGTATGCTAGCCACAGGGAGGAAAACTGACCTTGTACTAGAACTAGAGTGGTGAGGAGGATTCTGAGAAATGGAGTTTATGGTCATGATTACTCAACAAGGGACTCTTTATGGCAATAAGGCAGGAATAGTTTTAAGGACCGGCCCAGAAGGCAGCCATCTGTTCCTTAGAGGGACTTTTGGGACAACATCTGGAGACAAATTTGATAGAATTTCAGTAGGGAGAGGTGTTTCCTTTACCACAATACTTTTCACTACTCCTCCTCACCCTCACCCCCCCCAACCCTACCAGATTTTTATCAAGATATGGGGAAAGTATTATGCTTTGTTTCACTCAAAAGGCAAAGTTTGTTCTGAAACACAGAGACTCAAAACTTTACATCACTTATTTCTTCAGATTTTGTATGTAATCTAGCTATTCAGATAATTTATTTAAAAGCCTGTCCATCTGCTGTGTGCCAAAATACAACTCTGGCCGCCAGACTACTGGCTGGAGAATAGAGTAGCTCATGAGAATACAGAGGAAAAAAACCTGCCACTATTGAAACAGTGTACTGTTACACAGTGGCACAATGGTGGTATGGAGGCCAATGGGAGGTTTACCATAAGTTTAGTCAGATAGAAGGGTTTAGTGTGTGTGGTAACATGAAGAAGAAATAAATAATTACGAATAGCCTGAAACCACCATGGGAAGTCATAGGAAGAATCTACAGCAAACACTTATATTCCCACTCCCCAGGGAACCCAGAGAACTGTTTTCTGAGTGAGGCTGTGGTGCTGCAGGAACCTTTAGAACTACAAAACAATTTTTTACAATGTGGAAAGGGGGGAGCTATGGCAGTCAGATTCATATAAAATCAAGTTTTAGTATAGATGGCACTAAGTAGATGGCACTAAGACTGTTTAGCATATGCTAGTAGGCTTTTATTTTAAAAAATATCTATGTGAACCGGATTTGGGTGTGGGGGAAATAATTGCTCATGTCAGAAAGCAATAATCCAACTCTAAAAGATCAGGTAGGAAGATCAGCCAAACTAAAAATCTATCTATTCTACTTGGGTCATGCCTTTTCTTGGCTTAACTCCAAATGACTTGAATGGAGACCAGCCAGAAATGATTTCAAGTTGCAGTCTCTGCCAAATGGATCTGTAAATCTCATGAGAAAGCAGTGTCTCCTTTACCCTAAAGCTAGTAATCAAGAACTTATAGTGGGGTGAGCTAAATAAGCAAGGACATATAGGTTGTATGATATATCATGTATAAATACATAAGCTCCATTATTCTACTTGTCAAAAGTTATTTATTTTGAACAGACATTTCCTGGTGTGTGCAAGAGAAGGCAAGGGAGAAAAGATGCTTAGGGCATTTGCAATAGATAGACATGTCAAAACTGGCTACAAAATCCATTCATTCCCACAAAGTCCCATTTAGCTCAGTGCAAGTATGCCAGAACATGTGGATGGTGGAATGTGGTCTGTGAAGAGGCACTGGGTGCCTGTGGTCCATCCCAACTATGGCAAATCTTGCATGAGCATCTGCTGATTTCTCATTGTAGCAAGTGGCCAAAAACAGGCATGTTCTGCAGTGATTACAGGAGTAATTACTCCTGTGGAAGGCTGCCCTGATATGTGCCTGCCCAGATGATAATAATTGTATGGCATTGTGTGTAGAACAGCTAGAAAATCTTAAGATTGTCTGGCAGCCAGGAGTTTTAGCTCTTTAGTGTTATGCACCACTTGTTTTTAAGGAAAGAAATGTTTCAGAGGTGGTTTGCCATTGCCTGCCTCTGTGTCATGACCCTGGTATTCCTTGGAGGTTGCCCTTCCAAATACTAGCCAAGGCTGACCTTGCTTAGCTGCCAAGATCTGATGGGATCAGGCTAGCCTGGGCTATCCAGGTCAGGGCTGCCCATATAAGACTGTATATAAACACTCACTAGAAATGAACCATATAATGGTAAATAAAGGTCACTCACTGCATGGTGACCAAAAGGCCTGAGTATGGTTAATTTCACCTTAAGTGAAACTTAAAGCAACCTTGGGGAGTCTTACTTAGGCAAAATATCTATTCCAAGAGGCATTTCTGTTGGTGTAGTGGTTAAGTCCGTGGACTCTAATCTGGGAGAACCGGGTTTCATTCCCCAATCCTCCACTTCCACCTGCTGGATGTCCTTGGGCAAGCCATAGTTCTGACACAGCTGTTCTTGAAAAAGAACAGTTTCTTTCAGAGCTCTCTCAGCCCTATTTACCTCACAGGGTGTCTGTTGTGGGGAGGGGAAGGGAAATGAGTTTGTAAGCCGCTCTGAGACTCCTTTGGGTAGTGAAGGGCGGGGTATAAATCCAATTTCTTCTTCTTCTAAAATGTCTCAGGACAGCTTTGCTCCACTGAACTCTCTGTATTATTCAACAATCTCCTCTTGCACTGCAAATGCTTTGAACATTGTACATGTCAATCTGAGAACATGAAGCTCCCATTTCCAATGCTGAATCAGCTGATTAACACTACTATGCATCTTGCATTTCATATATACGGTACTTAAAAAATTTTCACTGAACATTCAGACTGAAATGAGCTGCCTTTTTTCCCTGGTATGTCCAAGGGAAGAACAGCACAAAAAGTTGTAGGACTGATTAAAAACGTAAACGTTTTGTAGAATAATCGTAGAAAATCGATTAAGCAGATTGCCCTGTTAGTGAAAATTGACTTTTGTTCAGATTTAAGCTGAATAAAAATTGATTCCAGTATCTGGTCATTTTAATTGGCTCTAAACTCACATGGTCTGTATACATCACAGAATCATGAAAAAAAGATCAATGCACAAACAAAACCTGCTTCTATGGATAATGTTGTCTTCTAGGCCCTCCTGAATAAAAAGTCGGGTAAATAGAGTGAATGAATACAAATTCTACTTCTGTAACACAGTCATGATCTCCTAGTCCTTCTGTAGAAGTCAGTCACTCTTCACAGTTCTCCTAAGACTCAACAGCTTTGCTTAATATGCCTAACTAAGAGGTGGAGCTAGAAACCTGCCTTGGTCTCATGGCTGGAAATATAATTATCTACATCTGGCTAGTGAAGAATGGATTCACTCACTGGAGCACTCTTCCACACGATTCCATACAGCTTGTTTCCATCACATTCTTTGAGAGGAATAGGTATCCTTGCTTTCAGTTGGTGGCAGCTGTGTTTCCCGTGCTCTTCTCTGTGCAATGCACCTCTTTTTTCCTTTCCATAACCTGAGTCCTCTTCATTGTAGGTGGAAGCACATTGCTTTGTAATTGGGTGACATTTTCCTTGTTAGCTACAATGGGTGGTGGAAGGTAGATGTGTTTTAAGGACTGATGGTCCTAGGTCCTTTCTGTGTCCACAGGATGACTCTTTCTTACCACAGTGGTCCATAATAATAATTAAATTGGTAGAACTTTTATAATTATTGCAACAAACAAAACCACCCCCAGCACCCCAAACTCCCATCATTAATAAGCAGCAGCTAATATTTAAATATCATTAGTTCCCTGTGGCCATGAGAATGACAACCATGAGGAGGACACAAAAAGACTGTGAGGTGAAGAGGTTACTCCATTGTACTCGGCACTGAACAGGTGAACGTATGTCACAAGGGAAGTGGTTGTGGCTAAGTGGTGCAGCACTTTACCTGCAGAAGGTCCAAAGATCAAGTCCCTTCATCTCTAGCTAAATAATTTTATATAGCAGGAGTTGGGAAAGATCTTTCTCTGCCTGAGCCACCACCACTCACTGTAGAGAACACTGGGGAATAGATGGACTTAAGTGACTTTTATTGAGTGAAGATGACACTTTCTTATATGCTCAGCTGTCCCCTTCTCAGTCCCCTTCTCAGGAAGGACGCTGGTTTGGAGTCTGAATGGTAGGATTGAGCTTTCCTAGGAATTTCTTTTAACTTCATAGAAAGTTCTAAATCTTATTTTTAAATGATGGCTATCATTTTGATGAGCAAAGGCTGGCTCAGGAACTGATGATGGAAGGCTGCCAGAAAAATAAATAAATACAGTTGGCTACCATCCAGTTTCACTGATTGGCTAATTTCCGAGGCATACTTGGCTACTGCTCCTGAAAAGAGTAAATGCAGGTCAGCCTTCACTTTTGCTGTAGTGTTCATTGGAGTTATATTTTATTGTCGTTATTGCCTCAGTCTTCTAATTCAAGGACATGATCTCATGGGTGACATTGGCAGTGGATGAGATCAGTGTTTGGGAGAATCATTGTGTCATCTGAGAAAGGAATGGAATGAAGGGACTGTACTCTGCAGTGACCGGGGGGGGGGAAGTTGGTGAAGAACATATAACAGAATTTAAGGTTGTGTCTTCTCTTCAGTTTGTACATTTTTCTTTTAAAATTAATACTTTGTTCTTGTAGACACGTAGACATGCAACCATTCTCAACTGAGAACCAAAATGCATAAGAAAAAGTAAGTAGACATGCAACCATTCTCAACTATACTGAGAACCAAAATGCATAAGAAAAAGTTCAAAAACTCCACTGGAATGGATATGGAGAGTGTATTACATGTTCCCCCATCAGTGGTGATGAGTACTATCCAGTAGCTGTCCATAAAGGGCATGAACATATTTATTGTACCAATGTTGGATGTGCTGATGGGATCCATTTCAAACTTACAGGAGATATGCTTGAATTTCTATCAAGGTATGTAAAACTGGGTTGACCAGAGACCATTGTGAAAATGGGAAAAAGGTGAACATCATGAGCAATACAAAATTGCCTTAGGCAAGATGTTCCTATAGTCATGCTCTGCTCGATAGTTACTACACTAGGAGTAACACTGGTATAATGTTGTTTAAAACCTGGGCATGTTCACTAGCCAGCAACAGCTGTTGAAAAAAAGATTAATGTAGCCACACTGACATTTTTCACACCATCCTTTGCAAATATGCCACCACCCACTGACACCTGATAGTGTCCATAAATGACAGCCACACAGATCAGTACGCAGTGAAGATCAAATGATCTCCATGATGTAATCTAACCTGGCACATGTATATCTTCCACACACAATGCATGAGCAGGCAGGCAGAAGTGCAGCCATTCATCTCAGTGCTCCATGCAGACAGGGATTTGAATCTCCTGACAGCACAAATACATGTTATTTCACCAGAAAAACAGTCACAGCCAAACAGGGAATGATGGAGTACCATTCTAATCAATTCACCCACCTATTTAGTAGAAAGGAGGAATGGCATTGACTTCCCAGGTGAAGGGTTCTAGACCAGCTATAGAAATAATGCTTCTCCAAAAAGTAAACATTCATTAGCATACGCCAAGCAAAAGAGAAACAGGTGCTTTGCAAGGGAGAGAGCCTCCTGTTCTAGGAGAAATAGAACCGTCACCAGGAAATGCCTGATAGTTTAGGGTGAAAGAACACTACAATGAAAATACATAGCAAGTTTGAGTCCCACCATGGGAAGATGTTGAGGCTTACCTTTTCAACATTCTATCAGCAACAGTGGTTCAACAGAGTAACTCCCTAACTAATCAGACATACACAGGAGAGTGCAAAGAACAGAACCACGGTGAGGCGTTTGTAGTATCCCAAGAGCCCAAGTCATGAACTTTTTTTCTTCCTCTGTCCACCCAAACCTATGTATAGTATCTAATGAGCACAGCCACATATAAACCAGGATCCATGGGGGGCTGTGGAGTACAGGTTTCTGGAAAAGTACATGCTTAATATACAAGCTGTCTCAGATTCATTCCCTGACCAGGCCCTTATAGAGGCACTAACGGCCTCATGTAGAACATATCACTCCCCAGAAGATCTTTCATTTTGCCCAGTCCCTTTCACCTCATACAGCCACACCTTCTGCATGTAGTTTTGATCAGTTCTTAATTCCTACTAACAGAGTTTGATATCAGTCATTCTCTTCCTTACTTCATCACCTCAAATCAACATCAATCCTTGGTTTCCTATCACACCAGGAATAACTGGGGAAGGGGGAAGAGATTCAGGCAGGCCCTGAGTTGTAGAGACTTCCTCCCTTTATTAATTCAAGATCCTGTCGAAGATATCTAGCACTGATAGGATATTGTGGTGGGGGCACCCAGTGGTCCTGGCCTGGTGTGTGTACTCCATCAGGAAGACTGTAGAGTTGAGCATCCATGTGGGTTTCTCTGCTTGCTAACCATCAGAACAGAAATGAACTGAAAAAAGAACAGCTTTTATCGTGCAAGGTAAGTTGTGCAGTGATTCCTGCTAATAACACATAGACACAGGACTACCATTTATTTCAGTTACATGACAGAAACCAGGAAACCTGTGCGGCTTTCCCCACCAGTGCACATCTTGCTGGTTATTGCTGCATCTGTTATATAACTATATTGCATACATCTGAGAAAGGCACAGGAGATCAGGCAGGATGAAGGTGGCAAGCCGTCAGAGGCACAGCTAGCTTCCTGTTCATTACTGTGGTGATTGTACGCTTTGCTGGTGGCCTGTATAGCACCGGGCTGAGGAGAATCCTTGCCTCTATGAGCGTGTGAGGAAAGACTAAAGTAGTAGCTCAAGCGGACAATACTTATGACTGGTGTTTTGTCTGAGTAATAGAGAATGGTAGCCACCAGCTTGATGCTCTTCCATTCCATGTGTCCTAACACAGTGCTCAGTCTAACAGTGATTGTGCCCATGGTGGCTGACATTTGATGATTCAATTATTGTGGATGATATGATCATTGGAGTAATACAAGTGGGGGACCCACAAGGACTTGCAGGGAGCATCTAATTTCCCCCTCCCCCTCTACCCTTCCCTGAAAGCTCCCATAACCTCTCTTAAAGCTACAGGTGCTGCTTCCATTATGGGGGGGGGGGTTATCCTCCCAGCTGTTTGGGGTTTTTTTGCCTTGTTTTGTTTTTAGATTTCATATTTACCTCCAAACCTGGGGCATTTTTCAGGTTTCTAGAAAGGCATCTTCATGGCTCCAATCTCTGGATTTAAGTATCCACAGATGTGACCATGTTGAGAATTAGATATATTGATGGCCATTGCATCTGAGCTCATTTGTACCTGCTGTTAGCAAATTCAGTATTCATTTCTGTTTCACTTGCATTTATCCCAAGATTTATGCACAGATTTATATTAACTGAGCAAACACTAGCTCCCTGAGTCAGCAGTGGGAAGATTAACTATAATATGCTATCTAGATATGCACTGAATTTTCTTTTTCAATAGCTCTCTGTACAATTGGCTAAATGTGCAGCTACATTTTTAAATCAGTGCAGTATAGATCTTATCTTGTTCTGTGTTGAAATCTGGTTTGATTAAATGTTTGTTTATTCATTCATTAAATATCTTTATATCCTACCTTCTCCCCACTAAGATTGAAGGTGTCTTACAATGTGCCAGAGCAAAAAGCACAGTAAAATACATCATATATAGAATACTTAAGACAATTGCAGTTGGGGCCATCAAAATACCAGAAACTCATTATAAATGTCATAAAAGCTATATAAGATTTGGATCCAAACTAAATTGGCAATGTCCACTGATTCCCCTTGTGCCATTCCGGAGGGTCTCCTATTCCCCTGAGCAGTATTCACAGAGATCAGTGGGCTACAGTGGAAGGAGAGAGGCAGAAAAGCTCAATTTTGTGGAAGAAAAATTTAGTCTGGATGAGGGTTGCCAGCTCCAGGTTAGAAAATACCTGGAAATTTTGTGAGTGGAGCTTGAGGAAGGTGGGATTTGGGCAGGGGAGGGACTTCAATGGGGTATAATGCCACAGAGTCCACTTTCCAAAGCAGCCATTTTCTCCAAGAGAAGTGATCTTTGTTGCCTGGAGATCAGTTGTAATCCCAGGAGATCTCCAGGAACCTCCTGGAAGTGGGCAGCCCTAGTCTAGATCCAACCTACAGATATGGCTGAAACATGTTGTGTAACTCTTTTATTCTACATAACGGGGCTCTCCCCTTCATACTTCATAGGCCAGCTCAAACTTATCGTGAACAGCTTGCGGTTTAGTTTCTGACTAGCTTGCAGGGTCAAACAGACTGAGCACCATTTAATGCTAAAAACAGTGAACTGTTTTTGCTCCTGCATACCTGGGCAACAGCTTGAACAATATCTAGACAAACATTATTTTAGAATTTCCTCCTGAAACATGCCTATTATTTATAAATCTGTGGGGGATGCAGATTCAATCACTAAAGCAACCACAAGACCCCTTTTTGTATAATCTGTTTCATACCTACACTGTGTTCTGTTGTGTTACTTGGTCGTGGTAAAAGGCACAATATTTATGTGGAAGGAAAATGACTCTGAATAGAGACAATCCCCCTAGAAAAGGTTGTACATATAACAGTGACGTTTATGCAGATTTAAGATGGACCTCCTCTTCTTGATGGCACGTGAGAAAAAAATAGTCTTTTAAGGAAAATATGGTATTACGTGTCCTTTGTTTCTGGATTTTGGTTTGGACCAAGACTGTTAACTGTTTACTTTGTATACTATAGCTGTCTCCTCTGAGATTGATTGGCTTGGTCACAATTTTCAGGAGCAAGGGAGTCTTGGAACTCTTTAACGCAATGTGGGAATCAGTTGGACCTTGGATATCACTCTTCCTTCTTTAATAAAGAAGATCCAAAAAGCATATCCTGCATTGGTTTTCAGCTCCTATAATATCCTCAATTGTGGCTTGCGCTGTTCCAGGTCCTGAAACTGGTTTGGCTCCTGGTCCTATAGTCATACTGTAAGGTCAGCTAGATCTGTTCCAGGGAAGCACAGATTTCTTGCTCCAGGTATTGTCTGGAATAGTTAAAAGACTGTCACAACTAACATATGGATAATAGCTTTATCTGTTGATGGACAGCCAGCCAGACGCCACCCCAGCCAGCCAGCCAGACGCTGCCTCAGGGGCTGTAGCTGCATGGCTACTGCAGAGCTGGCTGAAATTAAATCCAAAGAAGATGGAGGTCCTGTACCTGAGCCGTGGGGGTGTGGGATTCGAAATCCAGGTCCCAGTGCTCGGTGGGCTGCCATTGGCACCAGTGCCAAGGGCAAGAAGTCTTGGGGTGATTCTAGATCCCTTGCTTTCTTTGGAGGCTCTTGTCACCACGGTTGCCAGATCAGCCTTTTACGATCTCTACCTGATTGGGCAGTTGTTTCCTTATCTCACATCTCAGGACTTAGTGCAATGGTCACTTCCACGCTGGATTACTGTAATTCACTTTACATGGGGCTACCCTTGAACCTGATCCTGAAACTGTAGCTAGTGCAGAATGCAGCGGTGCACCTGCTGACGGCAACGCCTTTGTGGGCACATATCCAGCTGGTGCTTCACCGACTGCACTGGCTGTCAATTGAATACCAAATCTGATTCAAGGTTATGGTACTGACCTTTAAAGCCCTACATGGCCTGGGACCAGCATATCTGCAGGACTGCCTCTCCCCATATGTGCCCTGGAGAGCTTTGTGCTCTGTAGATCAACACCTGGTAATCCCCGACCCGCAAGATGTCTGCTTAGCCTCAACCAGGTCCAGGGCTTTTTTGGCCCTGGCCCCAGCCTGGTGGAACATGGTCCAATTTGAGATCAGGGCCCTGCGAGGGCTATTACAGTTCCGCAGGGCCTGTAAGACAGAAGTCTTCCACCGGGTCTTTGGGTGAGGCGGAGAATGTTAAACCATCTCAGCATCCCCTGCCTTCAGTACCTGCCCAGTGCCTCCTTGACACTGTTTATCATCTATGGAGCACTATATTTTAGGTACCTCCCACCATCTGATTAAAAACTGTTATAAATCAGGCCATCTGCCATCACCTGTTAAAGTGTCACAGGAGACATTGGATTACTTGTGTTTAATGCCATCTTGTTTTAATTGCTTAATTGTTTAACTGTTTTATATCTTGGTTTTAATTGTTTTTATTATGTTGTGAGCTGCCCCGAGCCCATTCATGGGGTTGGGTGAGATACAAGTTAAATAAATAAATAGATAAATGAATGAATGAATGAATGAATAAAATTTGCCTCTTGCCTATCTTGAGCATGTAACAGCTCAAAAGGTGACATCTTTTATATGCATGTTCTCTGTAAATCTGCTTTTTCCTTTGAATATGATAAATCAGCAAAATTAGATCAATTTACCTCTTATAGATGGCTTTTTACTTGGTTAAGCTATTGAGATAGGCCTTTCCATTGTCTCCTTCTGCACTGTCGCTCCCACTCTGTATGAGCTCCCTGAGGAAGTGAGAGGGATGCCATCTTTAGAAATTTTTCAGAGGTACTGTGAGGCCATTTAATTTGCCAGGGCTTTTTAATGAAATATTAAACTATTGCAACGCTCTCTACATGGGGCTGCCCTTGTCTGAGATCTGGAAGCTGCAGCTAGTGCAAAATGCGGTGGCCAGGCTACTAATGGGTCTTTCTATACGAGACCGCATCCAACCTGTGCTGAAGGCACTGCACTAGCTGCCAGTAGCTTACCGGATCCATTTCAAGGTGCTGGTTTTGACCTTTAAAGCCCTATATGGTCAGGGTCCTGCCTACTTGAGGGACCATCTTTCCTCACATATGCCCCAGAGAGCACTGAGGTCAGGAACATAGAATCGCCTGACTCTTCCTGGCCCGAGAGATGTCAAGTTGGCTGCTACTAGAGCCAGGGCCTTTTCAGTGGTGGCTCCACACTGGTGGAATGAGCTCCCGGATAACATCAGGGCCCTGCGGGACCTCTTACAGTTTACAGTGCAGCAGGGCCTGCAAAATGGAGCTCTTCCACCAGGCTTTTGATTAGGAGCCGCCGTTGATGAATGGGCCACTGGTGAATGTGCCACTGACAAATGCACCATCGGAATACATCTTGGCCCACATGAAACATCGGTTAGTTATTGCCTCTGTTTGTATATTGCACGCCACCATCATCATTATCATTATTAGTACTGTTTAGTTACTGAGGCAGTTGTATTTATACCCTATTGTATTTTAATGTATTTATTGTTTTATTGCTTTTATTGTTGTTAGCCGCCTTGAGCCAGTTTTGTGGCAAGGCGGAATATAAGTTGAAATTATAAATAAATAAATAAAAATAAATATAAACAGTGTGGAGGGGGTTATTTGGGAACTTTATTGCATTGCTTTTAAACTGGATTGTTTTAAATTATGATTTGTAAGCCTCCTTGAGCCATGAGGAAATATTTGAATAAATAAATAAATCCTGGGAGTCTGTGCAATGTAGGCAAAGCTCTCTAAACTACCTAGTACTACATATACTATTGAAAATACTTGACTGTTTAATTAACAGGTGGAGACAGTTTCTGAGTTACAGTATACTTTGATATTAACAACACAATTAAAGTAATTGGTGCTGTTCTAAGTTGTGAATCCTAGTGAAGACACATCTCTAAAGGTTTCCCAGTTCCATAACAGAGCTATACGCTTTATTCTGAATCATGAACAAGATTTGTCATCCATGTGTATAGCAGAATGTTCAAAAAATGTTTTGTAAGGGCTTCTCTTTTTGGGGGGGGCCCCCCGAAGGGGATTTTTTTATTGCATTTTTCTATAAACTACAACAAAAAAGGGAGGGGGAAATTACAACTAAGGGAGAAAGGAAAGTAAACCACTAAAAACCCAAGGAGATCATTACAACAGCTTGTATCAGTTTTAGTCTAAAATGCTATCATTACATTGAACATGGTTGTTTAAGCTATATTATTTATCTTTATCATTATTTCACTTTTAAAGAAAACCACAAGAGCATCAACATTTAATAAATGCTTATAAGGCACAATTCATTGCTCTTCAGCCTTCATTTTATTTTGTTCTTTCTAATCCTCGTCAGAAGTAGAATTAGAGGAGGTAGCTATATCGCTAGGTTTGCTGTCTCCATCTTCTTTGCCATCCTCACCAGACTCTCCTAGTTGCAGTCTCAGAAACTCCCGTGCTTTGAAGACAGAGTCAATCTTTTCTTTTTTATTGCCAAATGTACATGTAAAACGCCCAATCTCTAACGCTTGTCCCAGTCGGTGGCTCAAGTTCCATTGCGGACACACAACGGACCATCGGGGCAGAAGAGTGCCTCAATTCCCCAGCATCGCGCTGGCGAAGAGGCCACCCTTCAAAATCCCCATGGCTAGGAGCCTATCACAAAGGCTCTGGGGTGTGTGTGGCGGACAATCACTCCCCCTCCTAGCTGCTGGTGAACGAATCACCTCCCCGGGAGCTGCCAGGGATGCGTCCGCTAGTGGGTCGCCATAAATCAGAAGTCGTCTTGTAAGGGCTTCTGTATGAGAATAACTGGGAGATGAAAAAGAAGTATGCAAGCAATGCCACATGATTCCTGGGACATGAAATCTCCTTGGGTTGTTAGCCAATCTGACCTCAAATTTCTGATCCAGTTTTATAAGACTCCTTGTAATCGAAGAACAAAGTTGGCTTTCTCCATTTGTATCTGCAATAGCTGAAATTCGGAAGAAACGTGCTTCTTCTCCAGTGTCTGCACCCTTTTTTTAACATTTTTCAATTTGGTATCCATTTCCTTTACCTTCTCAACTGTTTGCTCCGACAATTTTTTAGTTTCATTCAATTGGAGCTGCTGAGCTGCAAAGTTCTGATTTAATGCTGTCAGCTGTTGGTTGATATTCATCATCTGGTCCAGTAAAGGGCGCAAAGAGTCTGTTCAGTTTAGAAAACTCGGTGGTATCTTCCGGTTGTGAGCTCATACTTCCAGGAGGTTTTAGTTTCATTTGCCTCTCCTTCTCCGTCCCCCCCCCGGCCATGATTCCTGGGACATGAAATCTCCTTGGGTTGTTAGCCAATCTGACCTCAAATTTCTGATCCAGTTTTATAAATTGTAATGTAGTTTAGTCTCGTGATCTCTGCCATTTCTTTCCCGTCTACTAAAGGAAACTTGCACAACACTTTTAGCAAATATGTAGAGAACTTGGATTTGGGGGTAATTACTACAATGTGCAATGTTTTGTTAGTCTGAATCTGTCTGTGCAGTTTTAGAGTGTTAAGTGTTTTATGATTACATCTCAAGTAACTATGAATGGTAACAGGAAGTTTACTCTGTGAAGTCCACTTAAAATTTTGCTATTAATTCCAAGTAGAACACTACATCTTCTTTACTAGTTTCACTTCTTCCTGTGTTCCTCTGTAAGCCATTGAGGGTGGGCAAGATTCTTTGGTGCAATTTCACTGCAAGTCAGTGTAAAGTCTGCAGTACAACCAGTCAGTGATCACTGAGACCTGAAATTTATTTTTACCAGAAATGTCAAGAATCCAGTTGGCTTTCTTTAATTGTATATCAGTGGTGGTGCAGACTGGTTGATCAAAGACTTGGCCAAAGGGGAAGGGAAGAACACGGCATGGATTTCTGTCTTCACAAGGGAAAGATCTGAGTAAAAATAGTCAGTCCAAGTAAAACATCACTTTGCCTATTTTTTAAATTTAACATTCTGTGGAAGCATCATAACTCACCTATTTGTGTCTAGTAACAAGACTGCCAGTTTCTGGTTTTGAGTGTACTCATGTACCTGTGGCTAGCTACACAGGTAGGAGACACCTGGCAACACTGAACTAGGGCAAACTGCATGCTGATATAAGTAGAGCCATGTGGCTCTTAAAGGCACAGAATTAGCCTTTTGGAACAGATGCTGACAATGTGAAACAAAAGTGTTAGCAAATTGTACAGAATTGACTGCCCATTGTGTGCAGTATACCAATGGATGTGTTGTGCACAGCATTTACAGAATCCCTTAATACCAGGATCTAATAGGCTGAAAATTTCAGCTGAACACTATAAGCTCCTATAGTGTCCGCTGGGATTTTGTGCTCACGGGAACAAATCTAAGAGAGCAGTCAAGGTTATGCAGTCTGTACTTTATAATGTGGATTTCACAACTGCCAAATCTCTAACGCTTGTCCCAGTCGGTGGCTCAAGTTCCATTGCGGACACACAACGGACCATCGGGGCAGAAGAGTGCCTCAATTCCCCAGCATCGCGCTGGCGAAGAGGCCACCCTTCAAAATCCCCATGGCTAGGAGCCTATCACAAAGGCTCTGGGGTGTGTGTGGCGGACAATCACTCCCCCTCCTAGCTGCTGGTGAACGAATCACCTCCCCGGGAGCTGCCAGGGATGCGTCCGCTAGTGGGGGGAAGGGAAGAACACGGCATGGATTTCTGCCTTCACAAGGGAAAGATCTGAGTAAAAATAGTCAGTCCAAGTAAAACATCACTTTGCCTATTTTTTTAATTTAACATTCTGTGGAAGCATCATAACTCACCTATTTGTGTCCAGTAACAAGACTGCCAGTTTCTGGATTTGAGTGTACTCATGTACCTGTGGCTAGCTACACAGGTAGGAGACACCTGGCAACACTGAACTAGGGCAAACTGCATGCTGATATAAGTAGAGCCATGTGGCTCTTAAAGGCACAGAATTAGCCTTTTGGAACAGATGCTGACAATGTGAAACAAAAGTGTTAGCGAATTGTACAGAATTGACTGCCCATTGTGTGTAGTATACCAATGGATGTGTTGTGCACAGCATTTACAGAATCCCTTAATACCAGGATCTAATAGGCTGAAAATTTCAGCTGAACACTATAAGCTCCTATAGTGTCCGTTGGGATTTTGTGCTCACGGGAACAAATCTAAGAGAGCAGTCAAGGTTATGCAGTCTGTACTTTATAATGTGGATTTCACAACTGCCACCTATTTCAAGGCACCTGCCACCTATTTCAAGGCAGAAAGATCAGCGGAGAACATTCCTTGAGTGCTTAAGTTCTGGTAGGCTAAAACCATCTGGTTAGTGGACCATTCCACAAGTATTTCTTGTTTCTGAAAATAACTGTGCAGTCCTAAACAGAGGTGTACCCTTTAAAGCCCATTGACTTCAGTGGACTTAAAAGGGTGTAACTCTGCTTAGGATTGCACTGTGTGTCACAAAATCAAAGAGCAACCCAATGGAAGTAGAGCCAATTATTCTGCCAAAGGAGTGAGCAATGATTCTGCTAAATATTTGTAGTAGTTCCATAACTTTTAAAATGGTCATGTCACCCATGATGCAACAAGAGGTTCAAGTGTAGGCAAAGTGAGGAAATTCCCAAAGGTTTGTGTAATAAAACAGAAATCCAGTGGCTGCTTTATGAGTAACCAAGTTTGTTCCAGCATAAGCTTTTGTGAGTCAGACCTCACTTCTTCAGGTGCATATGAAATGAATATTTCACACAAATGTTTTACACAAACTGAACATTTCAAGAAGAGAGAAAAAGAGGTGAACAGAAGTGGTGTTGTGGCAGAGAGAGGCCTGGTTTAAATCACTCAGGTGTGAGTCTTTGTCTAAGGAACTGGAACAGAAGAGATTGTTACACTTAAGGGACACTGAGAGAAGTTGCAGTTTCCTGCCTCCTATGGGGTTCAATTACAGATGGATAAAAATGTAAGGTTAGTATGCTAAATAGAGAAGCTTTGGATGCATTTTTTTACATTTATTCTAAGGACTGGGATATTAACTAAGGGTTTGTTTTAGTGTTTTTTAAAAATAAAAATGAGATACTATGCACATCATTTATACTTATACTACCTTATACTACCTTATAAAACTCAAGAATGTTCTCAGTATACGGTAGCTTATATTGTGCTGATCTATAAGAGGAACAGCTGGTGGTATCTGATAAGAACTCTTCTGGTAGAATTCCAGTTGTGTAACTGTGAGATATAAACTTTATATAGACACTATAAAGAAGACAAAAACCAAGGAATGAAAGAAGACTGGGGGGAGCTGTTCTGTGAGTAGTGTCACAAATGCAGTTGAGAGATTATTCCTTGCAAAATAATAGTTAAATTGTTAATCTTTGGAGAAAACATGGTGTTATTTCGACCTTCCTTTCCCCTGTTACTTTTAATTTATGCATGTAAAACATTTTGGCTCAAAGTACATTCTGACCCTTCATTTTGTTTTATCTAGCAAGAGCTGAGATGAGAACAGCCTTATTAGCTCTAATGAACCATCTAGCCTACTGTTCTATGTGCAAGAGGCTGGATGGTTTTAGGCACTTCACAAAAACTGCTATGGCTGTGAAGCTACCCAAACCAGTCTGCAGTTCATGATGTGTGTGAGATGCTCAGCACTATTCCTGCAAAGAAAAGCCCAAAGAGCACTCTTTAATTTACTAGACCATTCTTAAAGCATTCTGAGCAATATACCTGCCAAGTGTATTCCATCATGGTAAATGTGCATGCAAAGCTACCTGAAGGAACTTTGTACTAGAGGGGGGGAAATGTGTGATCCCTCCCCCAGTCAGAAGAAAGAGTCAGGCACAGAAGATTGGGTAAACGACGGGCCACTTTATTGAGCTTTAACACATGGCACAGCAAAGGGCAAACAACTAACTAGTGGCTCAGTTAAGGCCAGGGGTCACTCTCAACCCCTCCCTCACCATGTGATGGGTGAGCCACCCTACCTCTAGGCAGAGCAAACTCAACGTGGCTCACACCTGGCCAGCACAGCAATTGGGGTATGTCCTGGAGTTCCAAGCCCCCTAAGCTGCACAATTTAAGGGGAGGATCTATCCCAGGAATCCCAAGTGGCAGTCCACATTCCTCACCCTGGGCCACATAGCCCAAAGGGTGATCTTGCAAGTCTCCTAGACACCAACTGGGTT
>NW_015172042.1:313161-331475 GCF_001447785.1 Gekko japonicus | reverse complement strand
AGAGCACGAGGCAAAGACTGAGCAAGCAGGGGTGGAGCTAGCTGTTCTAAAGCATTGGCTCTGTCTCCGCCAAAGGACCCTGCTGCAAGGACAGCCTTCCTCTTCCTCCTTCCAGGGAGGCAAAGGCATCCCCCTTGGCAACATGGCCAGATGGCTGGCTGCTGGATAACCATAACCATAACCCTAGTCTTCCCTATACTCAATTGAATGGGGGTGGTCAAAGTCTCATGTTTTATTTTGTGTGTGTGTGGGAGAGCCAGGTTTGATTCCCCAGTCCTCCGCATGCAGTTGCTAGTGTGACCTTGGGTCAGTTCTCTCAGAGCTGTTCTGGAAAGAGCAGTTCTTGAAAGGGCTCTCTCTGCCCCACCTACTTCACAGGGTGTCTGTTGCGGGGAGGGGAAGGGAAAGGAGATTGTAAGCCGCTCTGAAACTCCTTCAGGTAGTGAAGGGTGGGGTATAAATCCAATCTCCTCCTCCTCCTCCTCCTCCTCCTCCTCCTCGAATCCCCAGGTTGACTATTGCCCCATGAATGTTGTCCCCTAATCAACCCTTCTTCAGCTTTCTTGATCTTGAAATTCAGTCCATATAGTATTCAGTCGGAGCAGTAGCTATGGAGGGAGGGGATGATCAGCAACAGCCACATGTATACTTTGTACCCAGAAGTTACAGTTTTTCTATAATCAGCATAAAGACTTTGCAATGGTAATCATGCTAATCTATTGTTACAAATCGTAGCAGATAGTCCTTTAAAGGCCAACTGACTTACTGTTTGTTGGTGGAAATGGTACATGAGGTGTGCAATTAGAGTATCTTCAGTTCCTCCCACTTGCTGCTGAGTAAAATTAGAGTTGTGCTCATGATTTGGCCTGTAGACAAAACAAGGGGAAAACACAGTGTGCCAATTATCAAAAACAAATAAACTCTGCAATGCAATTAACAGGTCTTATGTCAATATGACAAATTTATATAACAGATCAACAACTGGAAGTTATGCAGTGACATGTATCCTAGGCATGTAAACATGTTTCTGTCCTCTTCTTCAAAGCCACATCTCCCTTCCATTGTGGAGTTCAAAATTCAAGTTGGAACCAATGCGCTAGGAAATCACTTTCAACCAGTAGCCTCCCGGTTATCAAGCACTTCAGTGCAGCATATCAGTCCTCCTCATATTGAGAACTTCAGAACTAGTAGTGTTACATTGTAACCTTGATTCATAACTCATGACTGTTGCATTTTGAAAGCTTGGGAACTTTATGTGTTACGTTGTAACTCTGGTTTGGAGCTTTTGACTTTGTATTAAATATTTTGGGGGCTGATATAAGAAACCTTTGATAACTGAATATATATTAAGAATATACACTCATTTGGTACTTCAAAATATTTATTTAAAGGCATTGATATAAGACATGATTTGGCCTGGAAATGATTGCCTGGAAAGAGCCCGGAAAGAGCAATGATTGTATCTTATGGCTGTGGGGCTGTTAAAGAGACAGAAGGGTTTTGCTAGGACTAGGATTGCCAATAGGGCTGGCGAAACATGGCCTGTCTACCTAACAAGAGCTTCTTAATATATGGAAATTGGCACATGAAGCTTGTCATGGAAAGGGGGTAAATAACATACCCTTAAACCTGTGTTAAAGGGACAGGACATTTTTCTCTAGGCATTTGGCAACTGTAAACAGGGATAGATTAGATTAATTGCCCTCACCTTGAAAGCATTTTTGTAGAATCCAAGCTAAAATAATGCATTACTTTCATACAGAATGGTTACATTAATTGTCAGAGTAGTAAGTTTTCCCCCCCAGCTGGGCTCCTGTGCCATTCAGCAGATGAAGGGTTTTTACAGTATGCCGATGCCATGATAAGAAGAATTCTGCCTCCAGATTTTCTGTTTGTCATGCAGCTGTTAAAGTCACAGGAGTCTTGCAAGAAAAATAAGCAAAGTGACAACCTGATTATAAAAATAAACCATAAAACATTTCAGCAACTTGTCTGTAAGGCTTGCTGCTAGAGCTTCTTTGGATATACTTCTTTTTCCCCACCAGCTCTTAGTTGGCCAGAACTAATTACATGCACCTGTTAGCATGACTCAGAAGTAATTACTATAATGTTTTCACACCTGGGCTTCTATGACTCAGCACAAGAGCTCTGTATTCCCTCACTGGGCTTTGGGGTGTAGCAATTAATATCTTCTGCAAGTGAATGTGTAAGATCATGCAATATTAGCATGAACGATATTTTCTTTGTGTTTGAGTGAGTGATACTATTAAGCACAGGCAATGTAATTAAGAGAAAGACCATGTATTACCATTGTGCCACACTATACATGGATGTGTTTACAGAGCTTAATCTTTGTCTAGGTTCAATGTTGAAACCTATGGTTCACCTCAGGCCACGTCTTTACAATACAATGGATAACAAGAGGCAAGTTTATGAATGTGTGAACAATACCTTTCTCTTGTCACTATGAAATGGATGCTGAATCTATGGCTGACAAAAGGCCACTGGCACAAACACTGGCTCTGCCTCTATCTCTTGTCCACTGTTCCCTGTTGGGTTTAGACTGTGCTGTGTTTTGACTGGAAAAACTTTGTCTGGAAGAACTTTGCATGGAGAGCTGAGCTTTCCCACCGGCTCCGCCCTACCCCTTGGTTCCTCAAGCCCTCAGAGGGAGCTGTAACCAAGTTCTGTTTTATGACTTCTGATTGACAGTTTGATGTGCATTTCATTTCAGAGAAGAGAGGTGGGAAGTAAAATAGGCTGGATCTTGCCTAGATTTCCACATGCAGAAAAAAAGGGGATCATTTTTTGCTTATCCCTCTCCAATGACAACCCATAATGCCACCCTAAAATCCTGGAAGAGGGGGATCCTGTAGGAGGTTACCTGTAAGAGGAAGATATCAGTGAATATCTCCCCCCCCCCCGCATGAAGGGAGATCTAGGCAGGAGCCAAGCCCCTATGTGAAACCACGATAATTATGCATTGTGTATCCCCACCCGCACTTCACTTCAATGGGTACTGCTTGGTGGGAGAAGAAAACTCAACAGAATAACATCATATCACAATTAAATGAAACCACGATAATTATGCATTGTGTATCCCCACCCGCACTTCACTTTAATGGGTACTGCTTGGTGGGAGAGGGGGATCCTGTAGGAGGTTTCCTGTAAGAGGAGGATATCAGTGAATATCTCTCTCCCCCCCCCCCATGCAGGGAGATCTAGGCAGGAACCAAGCCCATATGTGTAACTACGATAATTATGCATTGTGTATCCCCACCCGCACTTCACTTTAATGGGTACTGCTTGGTGGGAGAAGAAAACTCAACAGAATCACATCATATCACAATTAAATGTTATTAGGGAAAGATGAAGATGACATGCACAGCTAATACTTTGATGTTAGCTGTACAGTGGGAGGTGGCGTGTTATTCCCACTTACATTTCATAGTTCTTGCCGTGTTTTCATCTTGCAGTGTCTGGATCTGCAAATGACACCAGAAGCTTATTTCCAAATCCCTATACCTTTCACTTTTTCCCTTGAAGTAATTTGGCTGTCTATACTACCTGATGCAGAAAACTATAATGGTGGAAGGAAGATGAGACTGCCTGTGTGTGTTCCCGCGTGTGCTAGTTGCAGTTCTGGAGATCAGAATGGGCATTTCTGAACTTGTGCTTTGGATTGTGTGTATCTTTTGCTTTTACTTGCCCTGTGAAGATATGAACCTGCTTTCACATTTACCTACTACTTGATCCTTTTAATCAGATATGCCAGGGATTGAAAGTGAGGTCTCCTGCATGCAAGGCGGATGCTTTACTGCTGAGCTTCTCCCTTCGTGCAGTGTGTGCCATTTTCTTTGTTTTGGAGAGAAAGGGGTATGTCCTGTCCAGCAATAAACTGGAATGTGTGGGACAATGTGATTGAAAATCGTAGTTAAGTTTTCACCTCCATTTGGTCAGCATCACTACATGGAGAGAGGGGGAGGGAGGGAGGGAGAGAGAGAGAGAGAGAGAGAGAGAAGATAAATGGCAGAGACACGCAGTGGAAGGAATGAAAGAAGACCAGCTAACCACCATGTCAACATCCCCTCCTCTGTACCAGACATGCCAATAGTGCAATGCCAGTTTATACCTCAAAGGGTAACACTGCAGTGGTGTTAGAAACTGAATAAACTGTGATGCCCGCAGTTGCAAAAACAACAGGAGGACAAAAAGAAAAATACTGAATTTCAGTGCTGTGGAAGAAACATAGTTAGGATGGTCACAACAACTCAGTAGTCTGACCATTGAAAGGAAGCAGCCTATTTAAGATGGCCTTTAACATGCTTCAGGAGTTCATTAACCTTCATGATAAGGACCACGATGGGTAACTTCAGGGGCTGAAGAGTTGCCAGGTTCGCACTTGGAAATGATGTCTACTCTGTACCTTTGTATGTTCAGTGGTGCCAAGAGACAACACAACCATTTCGCTGTCCAACCTTTACTGACCCTCTTGCCTACCTTCTTTTCTCTTCTATGGTTTTTTTTCCTCCACAACTGGAATGGGAAGGGGGGGAGGAGCAACGGAAGGTGGTTAGGAGTCATAGATACTCTTATTTTTGCATCTGGACATTAAATGATGTATGCATCTTTCAGATCTAAGAGGAAGTGGGTTTATGGTTATGTTCTCTGTGGAATGAGATAACTCCTTTACATTAAATATTTATAAAGGTATAATAAATATTGTACCTCACACATCTGCATAACTTTTTATGAAATGATCTCTTAAGTTCTCCATGAAAGCTCTTAACTCCACTTCTCTTATGTTCCCATCCATGTAGAACACTGCATGAGCAAAGAGAATCATCACTGGGGTTTTACTGAGGCCTCCATTCCTCTCCTCCTCATTGCCATTGCTAAGCAAGCCACACCCAGCTATCCAGGAACCAGCTTCCCAGGGTGCAGCATGCTTATTATTCTTGTGAGAGTAGTATGTGTGCCAATGACCTGGATAGGAGCTGATCATTCAAACCATCAGGACTGGCTTGACTCATTACATTGTGACATAAGTGAAGAGCAAGATAGAATGCTTTTCTAGGTGGATTTAGGAAGCCAATTAGTTTGAAATTATGGTGGGACTGAAGGACTGAGGTTACCTACCTGCTGTGAGAGAATTTATAATGTCCAAACACCATTATTGTGTCAATTACACCTTAGTGCAAAGTGTAAATTACATAAATGCCCTTAAGAAGCCCTTGCACCTTTAAGTACACCTTTAAGGGCAAGTGGGTTTGGATGTGTCCCCGAAGAACAGCTTTGCTGTTTGTGTGCTGCTTGTCTAAGAAATGTACATCAGAAACTGTTCTCAAATGCACTTTCATTATTGAACCAATGGTACCAGTGGCCATTTTATCCATGTTCTGGTCAGCACAGTAGGCTGGATCCAGACTCAACTGGCAGTTACCACTGATTATTCCTTCCTACTGCTCATGCCATTCCTCAGCAACCCCTCCCCCCCGTGCTCAGGAGCAGCATTTCACTGAGATTGGCAGGCCGCAGTGGGAAGGGCAGGAGGCAGGAAAGTTCTGTTTCGCTGATGTAAAAATGTATCCTGGAGCCTGACCTTTTGTTTTAACAATAAGTAATTAATTAAAACCCAGTCATTTCTCATTGCTTTTTGGTAGGGTTTAACATTAACTTTTGGTGAATGGATGCTCACATCGCAAACCCTGTTACCATCACCACCTTGGCTCACTGTCTTGATGGAGACCTTGCAGGTTTCACGAGCTATCAGGATTTCAGCACTTGGTTACATTTAACTGGAGGAGCCATTGAGGGCACAACTGAATGATGAGGCGGGAGATTCATGATTTTTAAATGCTGGTAGCAGCTCTTGGAAGGGTTATATTTTGATTGGGGTCACGGGACTGGGCAGGTTTTTCAAAGCCTTTTCTTCTTGTGCTGTTTCCCCAAATTGCCCCTTTCCAGTCATTGAGGAGGAAATCTTACAGGTATTTGAACTGTGCCTGCAGTGGCTGTGTGAGCATATTTAAAAATGGACCTCTCATGATCACCTCTGGTTTGCCCCTAAGGAAGCATGGAGACATAATGTCAAGTCCAGTGTCAGGAGACATCTGTGGGTTTTTTTGGATGTACAGCAGATTTCATTCTTTAAGTATGATACTTTTCTTTAAGGTACTCCCACACAGAATTAAGTGATGAAAGAAAACATATTTATGCTTTCATTTTCACACTGTCTTTTATGGCAAAAGATAAATTATGCTGAGAATGAGAGATGAAGTAACTGATTTTTTTTAAAAAGCAGCTCAGGAATGTACAGGAACAGATCAGTATTCTGTTATTCTCCAACCCGTTGCTGCTAATTGGGTCAAGAAAGATCCTCATTGCGTTATAGGACATGTCCTCACAATACCAAGAAAGCTACCAAGAAATCTGCAGACATGCTAACAAATGTTATTTTTATTTTATTTATAAAGTTTGTATCTCGCCTTTCTGCCCTACAAGGGCCACCAGGGCAGCTAATAATTTAAAACACACATGATAAAACTACATTTTAAAACCATTAAAATCAACTCCCCCAAAGCACATACATATAAAATATAAAAATGATGGTTAGGGAGAAGGGAACACTGATGGAATGCCAAATGAAACAAAAAAAAAATTCATTTGCAATCAGAAGATGGCAACAGAAGGGGACAGATTATTCTCCCTGGGGAGAGAATTCCTGAGGTTTGGTGCCATGACCAACAAGGCCCTCTCCCAGGTTGCCACCTGCCTAACCTCAGAAGGTGTGGGCACCCGAAGCAGGCCTCCAAAGATGAGAGTAGTGGCTGGGCAGGTTCATAAGGGAATATGTGGTTGTTTAGGTATCTTGGTCTCAAACTGTATAGGGCTTTGAAGGTCAAGACCAGCACCTTGAATCGTGCCTGGAAACAAATGGAGAGGCAGTGTAGGTGGGCCAAGACTTAGAGTGACTTGTGGCCCGCTGCAGTCGATGTCCTGGTGGCAGCATTCTGTACCATCTGAAGTTTCCAAACGCTTCTCAAAGGCAGCCCTACATTCAGCGCATTGCAGTAATCTAATGTAGATATAATCAGGGCATGCACTGCAGTGGTCAGATCTTTTCTACCCTGGAAAGGCCCCAGCTGGCTTACCAGTTGAAGCTGGTCAAAAGCACTCCTTGCATAAACATCTTGGTTTTTGTCTGTGGAGCTTGTGCTCTCCAATGGAAGGCACAGCTCAGCCTAATAGTCTTCCACCTGTGTTATTGGCAACTGAACATTTCGCTTGCTCTTGACCACAGTTGGGCAAGACTTCCATTTTTAAAGGGAGTCTTCTTGCCTTTTGTCTTCCTTGACTTTGGTTAAGCATATTGGTGTCCTTTGGTATTTTCTAATCTGTAGTATATATGAACTTCCATTATTGTGGATTTAAATAATTTCCTGAAGGGATCTGATCTTCTTTGCCATCCATTTCACCATCTGTTTGATTAATTTCTCCTCCTCCTCCTTTCAAACATAGTCACGTTGGACTTTTTGTGCAGCCGTATGTTCATGTAAATGCTGCACTATGTCAATTGGGGCAACAACACATTTTGTTCCAGGTCATGAGAACTATTTAGGACCAAATCCAAGTTGTCCACCTTTCCAATCAGCTCCATGTCCAATGGTTCTAAACAAGGTGCAATCATTTTTAGTATCTAGAAGTTTTATCTCTTGACCCAAAACACATGTTTTCCCAGTCAATATGAGGGTAGTTATGCCATTTATTGTCACACAGCTTTATCTATTGATTGCTTTCCTTTTTTCTTTTGCCATTTCAGGATCACTTTTAGAGAAAGGCAGACAATATTATGTCCCTGTATTCACCTCATTATTAACCATACATGTCTGTATGGTGGTCTCTGTACCATTTGAGTGTGTCCATAACACTGCTTAGTTGGCTTGTTGGCATGTAGCCCATCCTGTTGACTATTCCTCATCTTTGAGGTATGAGTTATTAGGAATCAGATGTTACTGTGCAACCTTGTAAGATAGCTATTGAGTCAGGGAATAGCAACAGTGCCCTCTGCTGTTTGGTACACCAAACAATGGCGACAATTGGGTTTTACAACACATGTGGGCTCATTTGATAATTAAGGAGCGACAACCAATGCTGTATTCATTCAGACATTCTAGAGCTCTCATGCCAAGACTGAATGTGTTAGTCAAGTAATTGAATTTTTATGTACAGAGCCTGTGTGCTAATTAAAATAAGACGGCAATGGAAAGACTGCCGCCTCTTATGGCTATTTGTTTGGCACACTATTCAGACCAGTTCAGGGTATGGAAATTCCTTCCTGTAAATTATAAATTGTGAGCAGTAGAGGGTTTTTCCCCTTGTATACAAAAAAGTTCACCCAGGTTTTCATTAAGCTAGGAATTATTTATGGCAAGGCTTGTCAGCTAGTTCTGCAGTAAGAACTTTGGTGCCAGGTGTCCCTACTGCTTATGTTACTTTGAGAAATTAGAACTTGTGCCATGCTAGGTTTATCCCACATTAAACTTTAATTTACAACAACATAAAAGTTTGGTTCTGGGAAGCTCCCATTCAGGGTTTCAGTGTGAATGAGAGAGTCCAGTTGCATAGCTCTGCACATAAGCTGTGTTTGTGCAGATTACCAGAGGAGAATGCTTAAACAAGGGACAATGAGTTGTATTAAAGATGTATTGCTAATGTTTACCAAATAAAATTAAGTACCTTTATTTTTTCCTGCGAAATAGTTGGTAGGAAAAGCAAACGTTAGAAGTTTTCCACTTTTTTTGTTTTTGCAGTCATTAACCTTATAGAATCATAGGACTAGAAGAGATCAGCTAGTCTAACCCTGTTGCTTGATGCAGAAAATTAGAAGGTGCAGCATCCCTCACAGATGGCTGTCCAGCCTCTGTTTGAAGACTTCCAGGAAGGTGAAGGACAGCCCCCCAAACAAGCCTATCACCCACCTGTTTTTAAAGAACGTTAAAGGCAGTGAGACATCCCCAGCCCTGAACTCTTATGTGTTGGTTCATGTGATCTTAGGTTTTTCTGTCTGTCCCTCCGTCATGAGTATTACTGTTGTAGCAATATGCAAAAAGTGCTTGTGTGGGAGGAACCACAAATTAAGCTGGGGAAATAGCTGCTCTGCGTTTCTCTTCTGTTGGTCCTGAGCAGAGTGAGACAAGTCAGGGGCCGAGAGAGTTCTGTAAACAAGCCATTCAAATAAAGTTGGAAGTTTGTTCAAAGACGGAAGGGCTTTTGATGAAGATAGAAAGAGCATAATTTGAAAAAGAACAATCACAGTTTGCAATGCAAACAAATATTTCAAAGACGATGGAATGGCAGAAAATACCTGATGCCAGGCATCCCTCTGTTATTCCCTCCCCCAAAATAGTGCTTGTGGTCACAATGGCACACGTTTAATGTTTCCCTCTGTTTGTCAGGGATGACTGGCCATTAAGACCAACAGGAAAAGTCTTAGTGGGATGATGGCCTTAGCAGGCCACCCGGCCCCAAGTATGGGGCAGCCTGTGTGGGGTGGGTGTGAGCCACCATGAGTAAGCATCCTCAGCTCCACGCACAGCATGGAAAAGGAGCCCTTCTATAAGTGAGCTTCGCATAGCAAAGAAATACAGGGCTGACTGCGCAGGTTCTTTGTCCCTCTCTCACTTGGGAGGGTGAGGCCCTTTTTCAAGGCCATTTCCCCCTTCCAGTCTGCCTCTGGTGGCTGTGCAGCTGAACAGTGGGGTATGTGCATCTATCATTATTTGCCATTATTTCTTCCTTCTTCATCTGTAAAGCTGTCTGCTCTATTCCAGGGTGTGCACACAAAAATTGTTAGCCCTGGTGCTGAGCAGATGAAGCAAGAGGGAACATAGTAAGAAAACAGGGCCAATGTCCTTGTATGGAATCAGTTGCAATCTTCCCTCCCCCCCATCTAATGACTGTTATTAACAACACTTTGGAAAGACAGACATATCAGCACAATCCTCCTGGGTGCCAACATTTGTGTGTAACTGTGCTGATTTGTAAATGTCCCTGTTGGTATTTTAAATGTCCCTATTGGAAAGTAAGTATTCTCACTTTCCTTTCTCCCTTTGAGTTTATTTAGTCTGGTCAGACACCAGAACCATCAGATCCAAATGTTACCAACTTTCATTAGTTTTTGAGTCCCGTCTCTATGTAATTAATCAAAATGCTGAATGAGCTGTTTTTGGTTGAGGTTTTGATTAATATCTGAATACACATCCCTATGAAACAAGTCAGAGGAGATGAACTGTCAATGAACTGTGCAGGCACTGAAGACTCCAATATGATCCCAGTCCTCTCTCTATGTTCAGTGGAGCTTACACTGAAGTAAGAGTGTGTAACTTTGCAGTCCCTGACTCTTTCAGCATGATCCTAAAAATGCCAATTTGGAAATAAATGTCACCCAGTCTGAATGATCTGCAACCCACAAAATTTAGGTGTACACAGTTATTACTTTCTTATTGGTGTGGTTGTGATTTTTATCATTGACACCAGCCTCCCAAAAGCCTCCCACCAGCCTCTCAAAGCACCTTCCAGAATTTCTGTGTGAAGCACAACCACATGGGGTAGCAATAGCTTTTTGAAACTCATGTAAAGCATCTCCTTGCCAGCTGCCAGATGTCATCCCACAGCTGGAAACACATCCAGGCCTACATAGTCAAGCTGTTCAATGTGCAAAATACTTCACAGCTGTGGTGGTGGCAAAGTTAGAAATCTATACTTGGCAGTCAAAAGCATGCAGGTGCTTCTACTAAGGGAAGGTTCATTGGACCTTTCTATTCCCTATCCCCACCCTCCAAAGCGTATATAAGAGATATCCTTCTTAGTAGAGTTCACATCTCCTGTATGCTGTTTTCCACACTCTCAGTTAAATAGTAAGATAAATTACAGTGCAATCTTATATACTTAGTATTTAATCCCACTTTATTCCATAGGATTTAAGTTGCCTGGTTTTTCAAGTTGTGCATAACTAACATATCGCATTAGATGGGGACTATGGAAGTTGCTAGCAACATTTACAAACAGTACCAAAATGTGCTGGTGTACACATGGCCAAGCCAAGCCTTACCTCAAGCCACACCTCTCTTATGCTGCAGGGGAACAGCATTCAAACTAGAATCCACACACTTGGGGAACAGAGCTTGTTTTTTTAATATTTGTTTGTTTTGTTTGTTTTATAATGATTCCTTTGAAGAACTGCTTTTAAAAATTTGGACTTTTCAGTGTTTTGAACTATTTTGCTTCTGCTTCTTTCCTTATATGAACATGGTAAACTATTGGCTATCAGTTCTTTTCGCTTCATACCAAAATACCTTCATGACTCCAAGTAGGTTAGTTAGCTTCATCCTGGAGATGAAAATAGAAAACTTTTGTGGAGTCTTTGAAAAGGTATTTTAAACCCTTACTAAAAACAAAACAAAAATTCTGAACTGTAGACTGGTTATATAGTATAAATAATGAACTATCACTCATGTCTAAGAGCAAAGGGCCCACATAAAATTCAGGTAGAAGAGAATAATATATAATATGTGGATTAGTAATTTAGTCATTAGCAAAGACGCTCAATTGATCAGACTAAAGCTTAGCCAAAACCATCCTGCTATTATTAATACCATTGTCATCCTTTCCTTTTTGATGGAATGATTCTAGCTATTCATATTCTATGTGGCTACTTTTATACAATCCATTTATGTTTACTTATTAATTTGCTTATATGTTCTCTTAATAAAACAATTTATTAGTCTACATAAATATATGCACTTGCCATATGACTCTGTCTGGTAGCTACATGATTGTTGGAGGCACTGCTCCATAGACTCCCATCCGAGATAGGAGGACTGGTGGCCAAGAACAGGGCCTTTTCTGTTGTGACATTCTGATTATGGAATTCAGTCCCTATAACTCTGTGCCTGGCTGGCATCAAATTGCAATGCCAGGTCAAGACCTTTCTGTTACCTCAGGCACTTTAGGAGTGTTTTGTAAGAATTTATTGAATAGTTTTTTGCCATCTTATTATCTGTATCCACTTTCTCGGTCTATTTAGATATATTGCTGTCTCCATCTGTAACTTGAACTTGCTGCTGCTAGTATTTTACAGTGCAGTCCTAAGCATAGTTATACCCTTCTAACCCCATTGATTTCATTGGACTGAAAAGGATGGACCTAGAAGAATACTATTAGGATTTAAGTCAGTGGCCTTAAAAGGGTGTAACATTGTTTAGGATTGCACTATCACTTGTAGTTTAGTGGTGCTATTTTATTGATTTGATTGTAAATTCTATTGGGGGTGGTAATTTTTATGTTTGGAAGTCATATTGGAAATTTTCATTGTGTGCTATATAAAATGTATTAAACAAATAAAAGAAGGAAAGCAAGATGGAAGGAAGGAAGCATGGAAGAAAGGAGGACAAAATTACTTCATACTGAGTGACTCTGGTTTCCCTGAGAAAATAAATGCAATTGTAATAGGGTTAAACTTAAAAATTTCACATATTGTAAGTGTAAGTGCCCTGGTGCACAAGTTAACATTCCTCAGTGCTGATCCTTTTTTAAGTCAATAGCGATTTTCAGGGCTATTTTTGGGCAGGAACGCACAGGAACGGAGTTCCAGCTTGCTCCCGAGTCGGCCACGCCCAGCAGGAACTCATTAGCATAATAGGCCACACCCAACAGCAGAAACTCATTAGGATTGGCTACATTAAGGGTGTGTGGCCTAACATGCAAAGGAGTTCCTGCTACAATAAAGGCCCTGGGTTTTGACCACAAACAAGGTAAACAGAATAACAAGCAAAAGGTGGGTGTGGCTGGATAACCACACTTCTGGTAACATGTGGGTGCGGCCTAATGTGCTAATGAGATGTGCTGTCAGGGGTGTGGCCCAATATGCTAATGAGTTCCTGCTGTTGGGTGTGGCCTATTATGCTAATGAGTTCCTGCTGGGCTTTTTCTACAAAAAGAGCCCTGGCGATTTTTATGCTTGAAGAATACCTAGAGCTTTGGTCAACAACAGATTTGCTGGAAGGAAAACTCAGAGAATGAAACGAAGTACTCATCTGGCAGCAGACAATCACCATATTCTATTGTGAAGCCCACCCCTCCCTCTTACACACTCTTCTTTCCTCTAAGATGACAACTGGAAGACAAGGTAGTCCTGTTTAAAGGGAGCAATACCTTGGTCTTCCTAACTTTGAATCTTGTGTGGGACTGAACCTGTGTAGGACTGTTTTGCACATGAAAGATTCAGTCTACCCATGTTGTATTTCTTCATCCTGTCCCACAGTAATGCACATTCTCACTTGCCTGCTGACTGCACTGAAACAAGTGCACTGATGAAATACACCTTCAGGATGATAGACGTGTCATCGGCTAAGTAGTGTGTTGTTTTCTCAGAAGCTGGAGCACCAATCGAGAAAGAGAGAGTGGCATCCATCAGGGAGGCCCTTCCTTCAGAATAGCACTAAATGCACCTGACAGTCTGCCATCACCTCCCTGGGGTGTTCCTTTCCATACAATTAAGGTGTCTGTGATGATGGAGGAAGCTCTGATGTACTGAATGAGCACTCACTGGGAGAAAGGATGGGGGAGGGAAATGAGCAGCGAGGCATGTCCCAGATGTCTGCTCAAATCCCAGAGCTGCCTCTGTAGTGGAAGATGGCTGTGGAGAGAAATGGGTAACTCTGGCTTTCTTCTGTTACCAGAAAGTAAACACAGTTGTAATAGGGTTAAGGCATTGTATTCACAAAGAGCATCTCCCTTTCTCTCCTCCCCCCCCCCATTTCTCTGGAGAGACATTACCGCTCTCGCCCATCAGCCAAAGTTGGAGGGTTTCCATGGCAACCAGGCAGCTGGTGTCTAGACAGGGAGAGATGCCTTGCAATGGAGCAGAGATTCTAGCTCCTCTTAACAACCCCTTACATATGAAAGCACACTCCCTTGGTCGCCTCCCTCATGGCACATGACGTAGGTGGATGAAAGGAGAGAGAAGAGGCCCGAACTGAGCTTCCCATCTATTAATGAAGAAGGGTGGGACAGGAGCTTGCTTAGGTGGATTTGCAGAGCACTTAACTGGGTCAGAAAACAGCAAGCATCTCTCAATGAATTGCTCCACCCACATATTCCATTCATTAGAGGGAAAGGTGTGCTAGAAAGGTACATTTAAATGGGGGGGGGGATGAAGCATCTGGGCTAGCAGGCATGTTTTAGTACATATGATTACCATCATTTACATTACTTCATTATAAAATGTTGGGTACCTAAAATACTATTAGTCAACATGGTACATTTTCTCTGTGGTAAACCAACCGTATAATTAAATTAGTTACCTTCAAATTTGAGAGGAACCCCCCCCCCATAAATTAGTCACAAGTTCCCCCAAGTTTAGGAGAAAAAAATGGTTCCAAGCATGATTAATGCATGCTGCCCTTAAATAATAGTTTAGAGGTACAATTCTCTCAGGATTGTGACAGGAATTTACAAATCATATTTGCCCATTTTTTGTATTGGAGGCAATGCTCCCTCTAAGCTGTGGAGTCTTGTGAGCAAAAATTCTACTTGCCCAATGAAACATCTGTAGGGACAATATTTGCATATCTGTTGGGTAGAGGCAAACAGTCCCAGCAATGGCTTATGTTCAGTGGCGATAATGAATGGCTGATCATAGACACAGTCATGGAACCTCTTCACACTATCCCCAATGGCAAGAACCTCCATACTGCTCTAGGAGTAATTCCATTCCGTTTGAGCCATTTCCTTGAGGAGAACATGAGGAGGGTCTCATAAGAATCTTCAGACTGTGACTCAAGGCAACCCCAATGCCATATGTAAAAGCATCACATGTGAGAATCAGAGTCATTTGTTCATCATAAAGCACCAGTACACTCTCAAATGACAATAGGGGCTTAGCACCAGAAGCCCTGTTGTGCTGGACTGTCCACCCTTGCTCAGAAGATGATGCAAACGCAGTTCCACTAGTGTGGACTAATGCTAAAAGCAGGGGTCATTTTATAGAAAAAGAGGTGCAGGAGCTCATTAGCATAACTTATTTGCATAGGCCACACCCTCTGACATCACCGGAAGTGTGTCAGAAGGCAACACCCACCGCTCAGGCTCCACTGGACTGTTTTGGATTGCTAGCTATTGGGGAGGGGGACGTGCAGATCTGTCCGCACATTGGAGGGAGAGCTTGTACCTGAATAAAATTTGGTTTTAAAGGTGTCACTGGGCTGTTTTGGATTGCTAGCTATGGGGGGGGACATGCAGATCTGCCCTCACAGAGGAGGAAGAGCATGTACCTGAAGGCGGGCTGGGGGAGGAACTCTGCAACTTACCTGGCTGCTTCTTGCTCCTCGTGGCCCGACTGAGGGCTGCTGGGAGCAGGGGGTGAGGCTTGTTGCATGTGCCCGCCCCCTGGGCTCCTTACTGCCGGAGCTCCGCTCCTGTGCGCTCCTGCAGGAAATGACCCCTGGCTAAAAGAACATGTGATAAAAGTTCAGAAGTCCCAGAAGAATTTGGTTCATGACACAGGAGCTTTGTGGATTGCTTTTACCTTCACTAGAGTAGGGCAAATGCCATTCACATCAATGAAATAGATAAGGATTTCAGTCTGCGAGACAGCAAACAAACATATTTCATACTGAACACAGGACCAGCATCAACAAACAGGTACATGACTTCATGCAAACTTGTTGGCTCTTCATTGGATCCACCAACAATATGGATGTTAATAAAATATGGAACAATAATCTGGAGAATGTCAGGAACCACACAAAGGACCACTGCTTTATGCTGAGAATTGCATGGTGATAGCCTGGGTATCATCAGTGATGTCATCCACAAAAAGCAAGTCCAATTTGGCAAAGACTGTTCCTCCTGCTAACAAAGAGGTAACTCACCTCTGGAATGGAAGGTGGGTGCTGTTGCAGGGCCTCCTTTATGGTACATGTAGTCACCACAGATATAGATGTTGCTATTGGCCTTCACTGGAGTGACAGTTGGTGTAGGATTGGTCACTGGGTTATTGCTGTGATGGTAAAATGGAGAAGGCAAGAATGATGTTACAATTGTGCTTTGGGTCTGCACTGGGGAGAAAAGTGGTATGTGCACATACATGCACACACACACATACAGAGTATGTTTTGCAGCTGCTTTGCAGGTCCAAAGTAAACTTCATTTATACTATACTCCTGAAAGTGGCCAGTTTCACCCTCACCTGGCACACTCAATACATTCCATCTGGTTATAAAATCAGCGTTGTGCATTTCTAAACTAGTATGGCCATCATTCATAGGGTTGTCCATGCCAATTGGAGGCACTCGTTTGGGTCTCTGATTCTGCACAGGAACTGTTTTGATTGGGAAATGTGCTGTTGTGCTGCATCATACAGACACAGGTCGCCTATCAGATTTCTGGTCAGCTGGACTCAGAGCAAGGTGGACTCCTTGTCAGGTGCACTTCATGGGTGCTTGCTCCTGCTGCCTTGGCTGACAGTGCTTTTTCCTGGGCATTTTGAAACGTGGGCAGCTTTTTATTTTCAAACACAGACCTCCGCAGGTCTTCATCCAAACTACAGACCAAACAATCATGCAGCATCTCCTTCAGGTTCAGGGAATTGCAGTGCTGTGCCAGGTGCTGTAATTCAGCAAGGTATGTAGAAAGACCCTAGTTACATTTGTAGACATCATTATGTTATTCAACCATTTCTTGTATCGGTCCTATCATTTCACAGAATGGGCAAAACAGAAATGTCTCCGGTTTGGTTCACTGACCTGAAGTACTCTGAAGGAATTCCCACAAAGCCCAAGACACTACTTAGGTGAAGCTCTTATAATTCATGTATTTTATTGTCCACAAAGAACTTTTTTATGTGCCCCAGAAGGATCCCATCCTTATCACCAGTGTTAAATATTACAAAGAACATGGGCAGATTGGCCATGAAGGCCATCAGGAAGAGACCCAGTGGGGTGATGGCCTGGAGGTCTGCCTCCCTGCTGAAGCTTTCCTGATGCTGGAGCAGCCCACACCATGTAGGTGGGAGCCACCACTGCTATGACCTGGTAGACCCTGCAGAGTCAGTGTGAGTTGCTGATGCCACAAGCCACTGGCCCCCGTGTTGCAGGAATCAAAGGCCCTGCCCCCTGCAAAGCAAATGCAAACTGCCAGCCTGGCTTTGCAGGGGCCAATGGTAGGGATGTCAGCCTCCAGGTGGAACCTGGGGATCCCCTGGAATGACAACACATCTCCAGACTATGAAGATCAGTTCTCCTGGAGAAAGTGGATGCTTTGGAAGTTGGGACTCTATGGCATTGTACCCCTGCCCTCCCCAGGCTCCATCCTCAAATCTCCAGAAGTTTCTGAACCTGGATCTTGCAACCCTAGCCCCCATCCCCTGCCAGTGACCGGGGAGAACGGGACAACCCTAGCTGGTGGCCCTGCTCTGTGTGAGGCAGATACAAGCCACCTGCCCTGCTTTTCATGAGCCAGCAGCACAATGCTATGCAAGGAAGACAGGACCTGCCAGCACAAGCTGGTAGCCTCTACCGTGCAAAAGCCAGTGGGAGCTCCTGCCATTGCAAGCTGGCTGCTCCCACTTAGCACAATGAGGATGGTAGCAAACTGGGCAGAAGCTGCAGCAGCCTGTTCCTTCCCTCCGTCTCTGTCAAGAGCTGGAGTAAAACCTATTCTTCCTTTCCCCACTTCCTGTTTTTTCTAAGAGGCTGAATTCTAGCAGCTTCTAGTATATGGCAAGCTAGTACGACCGGTATGCTACAAACTATATTTTTATCCACTCAAAGTACTTCCTGTTTGCTCTTCAGATTTGTGATTTCAGCTTTTCCATCAAGAGCAGCTGCGCATCTATGAGAATTAATCAGTGACTATAGTTCACAGTTTTGATGCCCCTGATTGCAATGCAACCATGTCCACAATCATATCTCAAGCTTTGTCAAACAGTTGCGGAGCACACGCCTACCAAAGTGAATTTAAATTTGTCACTAAGGTCCCGTTCACACTAGGCGATTTGGGCCGGGAGCGGGACAGTTCGGGGGCGGAGCAAACCGGCGCGATCACACCACAACATCTGGGAAGCGTCCTGCTTCCGTCCCTGAACTGGCCCTTTCCCGGGAAAATCCGCTGCAACTTGCAACCACCTACCTTGGTGGTTCATTGGGAAGCTGCGTGGCAAGCTGGGCGTTTGATCGCCGGCGCGTCCTTGCGCCGGCACAACCCCGGCCCGTAGCCGAACTGCGCATGCTCCGACATGCGCAGTTCGGCCG